>NC_059429.1:7612551-7755051 GCF_021028975.2 Sphaerodactylus townsendi
CAGACAGACATGTTCACTCCATTAAACATTAGAAGGACAGAAAGACAGATAGAAAGAAAGACATGTTCACATTAGAAAGACAGACAGACAGACAGACAGACGACAAAGAAAGAAAGAAAGAAAGAAAGAAAGAAAGAAAGAAAGAAAGAAAGAAAGAAAGAAAGAAAGAAAGAAAGAAAGAAAGAAAGACATGTTCACTCCATTAAACATTAGAAGGACAGAAAGACAGACATGTTCACAGCATTAAACATTAGACAGACAGATAGACAGACAGACAGACATGTTCACTCCATTAAACATTAGAAAGACAGGCAGACAGGCGACAGGCAGAAAGAAAGAAAGAAAGAAAGAAAGAAAGAAAGAAAGAAAGAAAGAAAGAAAGAAAGAAAGAAAGAAAGAAAGAAAGAAAGAAAGAAAGAAAGAAAGAAAGAAAGAAAGAAAGAAAGAAAGCTAGCAGACTGTGGAAAATCCCCTGGGCAAGAGCATGCAGTAGAAACTTTTCAAGCCTCCAAAAGTTCTCAGGAGAGTGAATTTCAGGATCTTGTGGCCAGCTTACTCTGGCTTGGGAAATTCCCGGAGATCGGGGCAGAGAGGCTGGGAAGGAGAAGGTTTGGGGGTAAGGAGCGCAGCAAGGTTGCCTTACCTTGCACTCCGGGCTCGGCAGCTGTCATTTTCTCCATGGGAACGGATTAGTAATAGCTCGGAGCAGTGGACTCTGCTCTGGAGACCCGGGTTTGATTCCCCACTCCCGCACACGAGCGGAGGGCTCGAATCCAGTGAACCGGGCTTATTGTCCCGTTCCTGCCCCCATGAAGTCTGCTTGGGTGGCCTTGGGCGACTCACAGGTCTCTCAAGACCTCCCTCAGCCCCACCTACCTCACGAGGTGTCTGGGGAGAGGAAGGGGAAGGGAGTTTGTCAAGGGCCTTGTCAAGGAGCAGCAGTGGCGTAGTGGCTAAGAGCAGTGGCTGGGAGCAGGTGCACTCTGAACCGGGTTTGATTCCCAGCTCTGCCGCTTGAGTTGTGGAGGCTCATCTGGGGAATTCAGATTAGCTTGGGCACTCCCACACACGCCAGCTGGGTGACCTTGGGCTAGTCACAGCTTCTCGGAGCTCTCTCAGCCCCACCTACCTCACAGGGTGTTTGTGGTGAGGGGGGAAGGGCAAGGAGATTGTCAGCCCCTTTGAGTCTCCTGCAGGAGAGAAAGGGGGGATAGAAATCCAAACTCCTCCTCCTCCTCTTCTTCTTCTTCTTCTTCCTCCTGTCTCGGGGGGGGGGGGGGGATCTTGAAAGCTCCGCAGGGTCCGACCTCGTGTTTGGATCACGGCAGAGCACTGAGGAATTCCAAGAGTCAGGCGATGGCCAAACCCCTTCGGACTTCTGCCTTGAAAACCCTTTCGGGGATCCACGCCAGCGGGCTGCGCCTTGAAGGCCCCTTAAGGCGCGCACGAAGATCAGCCAGACCCCAACCTGGAGGGGGAGGGCCCTCTCCCTGCAGCTCCAGGTAGGGGCCCTGATCCTGGCTTCCAGAAAGGGGCAATGTCCGCCTTGCCCTCCCCCCTCTCCTCATAGCGACCCAGTGGAAACTTCCCGGCCGGCTGCCAACTCTTTTCCCTGGCCGCGCTCCTCTGCTTTTAAGAGTGCGCCTGGGGAGCGCCCTGGCCGCGAAAGAGTTGGCAACCACCTTCCCCCGCCCCCTGGAGGCGGAGCTGCCCCAATCCGTGCCGTGACCCATCCACCCTACCTGGGGTGGAGGGTGGGGGGGTGGAGATCCCTGCTTGCCCCCTCTTGTTGCAAAGGGCGCCGCGGCCACCCCTTTTCCCCAGCTGGGGGGGGGGAGGGGGCAAGCAGACGGCAGCAGCCCCGGCCTGCCCTCCCAGCCGCCCCCCCCCCACCACGCCCAGGAAGAGGGTGCGTTAACCCTTCCTAGCTGGGCGGCAAGCCAGCCCAGCCGCCCGCTCCCTTTCCTGCGCTCTGCTCCGGCGGGCGACGGGCGGCGTCCAGTCACTCGAGGAGTTTCAAACAAGTTTCTTGACCGCCGGCCGCGGGGGGGCTGTAACAACAGTCTGACAGGGTCTGCCGCTCACCCGAAGCTCGCAGTCTGCTCTCTCCCAGGTCCAACTGCAACCGCTTTTGTAACCTCAGCTTGTGGGTTCTGTGGGGCAGTACTTGGAATGAGTTGCAACAACCATTTTTAAACAACAAAATGGTTTACTTTCCTTTACAATTTACACTCATATAACATCAACATTTAACGTTACAATTCAAGGTCCTGTTCAGGTTGCGTTTCAAGTCCTTCTATTTACAGTCTACTGATATTGCCAAGTCCAAATCCTTCTTTGCAAGTGGGCTGGCTCCTGAAGACTCCAAGGGCTGGATGAACAGGTTGCAACATGATGAAGGTCTCCAGGAGAACTCTCACCCATTACAACCACAAAAGAAAACCCTGAAACAATAAACTCCAACATTTACAACATAGCAAAAACAACAACTACCTTCCCAGTAGTTTCCAACAATATTGCAATTACCTTAACAAGGTGTTAAGGGCTTATAGAAATCAAGGTCCGAGTCTGGTAGCCTTGTCCTTCTGCAAAAGAGCTCTTTCAGCCTCTCTGCTGCTCCGAGTCTCCACCCCTTACTGGGTCAACCCATTCTGGGCCAACCCATTCTGGGCATGGGGGTTACACTTTCTCCATGTCTCTTAACTCCTCGGGAGCAGCAGTGGCACAGCGGTGAAGAGCAGGTGCACTCTAATCTGGAGGAACCGGGTTCGATTCCCCGCTCTGCCGCCTGAGCTGCGGAGGCTTATCTGGTGAACCAGATTAGCCTGTGCACTCCCACACGCGCCAGCTGGGTGACCTCGGGCTAGTCACAGTTCTTCGGGGCTCTCTCAGCCCCACCCACCTCACAGGGTGTTTGTTGTGAGGGTGGCGTATTTACCTGGGGACATGGGGTACCCCATGTCCCCGGGCGCATCAAGTTCAGTCACATGGGGGGGGGCCCGCCAAAATGTCCCCCCACAGACTGCACCATCTTCACCATCACGTGAAGCAACTTCAAGCAAGCAAGCGGCAGGCGGGCTGCTTTACACAGCACTCAGCCAGTTCAGGCCGCCTTAGCCCCGCCCACTGTGTACGGTGGCCCACTGGGCCAGCCCTACCTCCCAGTCCGAGTGAGCAAGCCAGCAGCAGGAGGAGGGAGCTCCGCCTCCCAGCGTCACGTCATCACAAGCCTTCTCCTGGCTGACCGACTGGCCAGCAGCAGCATGGAGCTGGGGCAGGGGTAGGGAACCTGCGGCTCTCCAGATGTTCAGGAACTACAATTCCCATCAGCCCCTACCAGCATGGCCAATTGGCCCCCCCCCCCCCCCCCCCCACCCCCCCCCCCCCCCACCCCCCCCCCCCCCCACCCCCCCCCCCCCCCACCCCCCCCCCCCCCCACCCCCCCCCCCCCCCACCCCCCCCCCCCCCCACCCCCCCCCCCCCCCACCCCCCCCCCCCCCCACCCCCCCCCCCCCCCACCCCCCCCCCCCCCCACCCCCCCCCCCCCCCACCCCCCCCCCCCCCCACCCCCCCCCCCCCCCACCCCCCCCCCCCCCCACCCCCCCCCCCCCCCACCCCCCCCCCCCCCCACCCCCCCCCCCCCCCACCCCCCCCCCCCCCCACCCCCCCCCCCCCCCACCCCCCCCCCCCCCCACCCCCCCCCCCCCCCACCCCCCCCCCCCCCCACCCCCCCCCCCCCCCACCCCCCCCCCCCCCCACCCCCCCCCCCCCCCACCCCCCCCCCCCCCCACCCCCCCCCCCCCCCACCCCCCCCCCCCCCCACCCCCCCCCCCCCCCACCCCCCCCCCCCCCCACCCCCCCCCCCCCCCACCCCCCCCCCCCCCCACCCCCCCCCCCCCCCACCCCCCCCCCCCCCCACCCCCCCCCCCCCCCACCCCCCCCCCCCCCCACCCCCCCCCCCCCCCACCCCCCCCCCCCCCCACCCCCCCCCCCCCCCACCCCCCCCCCCCCCCACCCCCCCCCCCCCCCACCCCCCCCCCCCCCCACCCCCCCCCCCCCCCACCCCCCCCCCCCCCCACCCCCCCCCCCCCCCACCCCCCCCCCCCCCCACCCCCCCCCCCCCCCACCCCCCCCCCCCCCCACCCCCCCCCCCCCCCACCCCCCCCCCCCCCCACCCCCCCCCCCCCCCACCCCCCCCCCCCCCCACCCCCCCCCCCCCCCACCCCCCCCCCCCCCCACCCCCCCCCCCCCCCACCCCCCCCCCCCCCCACCCCCCCCCCCCCCCACCCCCCCCCCCCCCCACCCCCCCCCCCCCCCACCCCCCCCCCCCCCCACCCCCCCCCCCCCCCACCCCCCCCCCCCCCCACCCCCCCCCCCCCCCACCCCCCCCCCCCCCCACCCCCCCCCCCCCCCACCCCCCCCCCCCCCCACCCCCCCCCCCCCCCACCCCCCCCCCCCCCCACCCCCCCCCCCCCCCACCCCCCCCCCCCCCCACCCCCCCCCCCCCCCACCCCCCCCCCCCCCCACCCCCCCCCCCCCCCACCCCCCCCCCCCCCCACCCCCCCCCCCCCCCACCCCCCCCCCCCCCCACCCCCCCCCCCCCCCACCCCCCCCCCCCCCCACCCCCCCCCCCCCCCACCCCCCCCCCCCCCCACCCCCCCCCCCCCCCACCCCCCCCCCCCCCCACCCCCCCCCCCCCCCACCCCCCCCCCCCCCCACCCCCCCCCCCCCCCACCCCCCCCCCCCCCCACCCCCCCCCCCCCCCACCCCCCCCCCCCCCCACCCCCCCCCCCCCCCACCCCCCCCCCCCCCCACCCCCCCCCCCCCCCACCCCCCCCCCCCCCCACCCCCCCCCCCCCCCACCCCCCCCCCCCCCCACCCCCCCCCCCCCCCACCCCCCCCCCCCCCCACCCCCCCCCCCCCCCACCCCCCCCCCCCCCCACCCCCCCCCCCCCCCACCCCCCCCCCCCCCCACCCCCCCCCCCCCCCACCCCCCCCCCCCCCCACCCCCCCCCCCCCCCACCCCCCCCCCCCCCCACCCCCCCCCCCCCCCACCCCCCCCCCCCCCCACCCCCCCCCCCCCCCACCCCCCCCCCCCCCCACCCCCCCCCCCCCCCACCCCCCCCCCCCCCCACCCCCCCCCCCCCCCACCCCCCCCCCCCCCCACCCCCCCCCCCCCCCACCCCCCCCCCCCCCCACCCCCCCCCCCCCCCACCCCCCCCCCCCCCCACCCCCCCCCCCCCCCACCCCCCCCCCCCCCCACCCCCCCCCCCCCCCACCCCCCCCCCCCCCCACCCCCCCCCCCCCCCACCCCCCCCCCCCCCCACCCCCCCCCCCCCCCACCCCCCCCCCCCCCCACCCCCCCCCCCCCCCACCCCCCCCCCCCCCCACCCCCCCCCCCCCCCACCCCCCCCCCCCCCCACCCCCCCCCCCCCCCACCCCCCCCCCCCCCCACCCCCCCCCCCCCCCACCCCCCCCCCCCCCCACCCCCCCCCCCCCCCACCCCCCCCCCCCCCCACCCCCCCCCCCCCCCACCCCCCCCCCCCCCCACCCCCCCCCCCCCCCACCCCCCCCCCCCCCCACCCCCCCCCCCCCCCACCCCCCCCCCCCCCCACCCCCCCCCCCCCCCACCCCCCCCCCCCCCCACCCCCCCCCCCCCCCACCCCCCCCCCCCCCCACCCCCCCCCCCCCCCACCCCCCCCCCCCCCCACCCCCCCCCCCCCCCACCCCCCCCCCCCCCCACCCCCCCCCCCCCCCACCCCCCCCCCCCCCCACCCCCCCCCCCCCCCACCCCCCCCCCCCCCCACCCCCCCCCCCCCCCACCCCCCCCCCCCCCCACCCCCCCCCCCCCCCACCCCCCCCCCCCCCCACCCCCCCCCCCCCCCACCCCCCCCCCCCCCCACCCCCCCCCCCCCCCACCCCCCCCCCCCCCCACCCCCCCCCCCCCCCACCCCCCCCCCCCCCCACCCCCCCCCCCCCCCACCCCCCCCCCCCCCCACCCCCCCCCCCCCCCACCCCCCCCCCCCCCCACCCCCCCCCCCCCCCACCCCCCCCCCCCCCCACCCCCCCCCCCCCCCACCCCCCCCCCCCCCCACCCCCCCCCCCCCCCACCCCCCCCCCCCCCCACCCCCCCCCCCCCCCACCCCCCCCCCCCCCCACCCCCCCCCCCCCCCACCCCCCCCCCCCCCCACCCCCCCCCCCCCCCACCCCCCCCCCCCCCCACCCCCCCCCCCCCCCACCCCCCCCCCCCCCCACCCCCCCCCCCCCCCACCCCCCCCCCCCCCCACCCCCCCCCCCCCCCACCCCCCCCCCCCCCCACCCCCCCCCCCCCCCACCCCCCCCCCCCCCCACCCCCCCCCCCCCCCACCCCCCCCCCCCCCCACCCCCCCCCCCCCCCACCCCCCCCCCCCCCCACCCCCCCCCCCCCCCACCCCCCCCCCCCCCCACCCCCCCCCCCCCCCACCCCCCCCCCCCCCCACCCCCCCCCCCCCCCACCCCCCCCCCCCCCCACCCCCCCCCCCCCCCACCCCCCCCCCCCCCCACCCCCCCCCCCCCCCACCCCCCCCCCCCCCCACCCCCCCCCCCCCCCACCCCCCCCCCCCCCCACCCCCCCCCCCCCCCACCCCCCCCCCCCCCCACCCCCCCCCCCCCCCACCCCCCCCCCCCCCCACCCCCCCCCCCCCCCACCCCCCCCCCCCCCCACCCCCCCCCCCCCCCACCCCCCCCCCCCCCCACCCCCCCCCCCCCCCACCCCCCCCCCCCCCCACCCCCCCCCCCCCCCACCCCCCCCCCCCCCCACCCCCCCCCCCCCCCACCCCCCCCCCCCCCCACCCCCCCCCCCCCCCACCCCCCCCCCCCCCCACCCCCCCCCCCCCCCACCCCCCCCCCCCCCCACCCCCCCCCCCCCCCACCCCCCCCCCCCCCCACCCCCCCCCCCCCCCACCCCCCCCCCCCCCCACCCCCCCCCCCCCCCACCCCCCCCCCCCCCCACCCCCCCCCCCCCCCACCCCCCCCCCCCCCCACCCCCCCCCCCCCCCACCCCCCCCCCCCCCCACCCCCCCCCCCCCCCACCCCCCCCCCCCCCCACCCCCCCCCCCCCCCACCCCCCCCCCCCCCCACCCCCCCCCCCCCCCACCCCCCCCCCCCCCCACCCCCCCCCCCCCCCACCCCCCCCCCCCCCCACCCCCCCCCCCCCCCACCCCCCCCCCCCCCCACCCCCCCCCCCCCCCACCCCCCCCCCCCCCCACCCCCCCCCCCCCCCACCCCCCCCCCCCCCCACCCCCCCCCCCCCCCACCCCCCCCCCCCCCCACCCCCCCCCCCCCCCACCCCCCCCCCCCCCCACCCCCCCCCCCCCCCACCCCCCCCCCCCCCCACCCCCCCCCCCCCCCACCCCCCCCCCCCCCCACCCCCCCCCCCCCCCACCCCCCCCCCCCCCCACCCCCCCCCCCCCCCACCCCCCCCCCCCCCCACCCCCCCCCCCCCCCACCCCCCCCCCCCCCCACCCCCCCCCCCCCCCACCCCCCCCCCCCCCCACCCCCCCCCCCCCCCACCCCCCCCCCCCCCCACCCCCCCCCCCCCCCACCCCCCCCCCCCCCCACCCCCCCCCCCCCCCACCCCCCCCCCCCCCCACCCCCCCCCCCCCCCACCCCCCCCCCCCCCCACCCCCCCCCCCCCCCACCCCCCCCCCCCCCCACCCCCCCCCCCCCCCACCCCCCCCCCCCCCCACCCCCCCCCCCCCCCACCCCCCCCCCCCCCCACCCCCCCCCCCCCCCACCCCCCCCCCCCCCCACCCCCCCCCCCCCCCACCCCCCCCCCCCCCCACCCCCCCCCCCCCCCACCCCCCCCCCCCCCCACCCCCCCCCCCCCCCACCCCCCCCCCCCCCCACCCCCCCCCCCCCCCACCCCCCCCCCCCCCCACCCCCCCCCCCCCCCACCCCCCCCCCCCCCCACCCCCCCCCCCCCCCACCCCCCCCCCCCCCCACCCCCCCCCCCCCCCACCCCCCCCCCCCCCCACCCCCCCCCCCCCCCACCCCCCCCCCCCCCCACCCCCCCCCCCCCCCACCCCCCCCCCCCCCCACCCCCCCCCCCCCCCACCCCCCCCCCCCCCCACCCCCCCCCCCCCCCACCCCCCCCCCCCCCCACCCCCCCCCCCCCCCACCCCCCCCCCCCCCCACCCCCCCCCCCCCCCACCCCCCCCCCCCCCCACCCCCCCCCCCCCCCACCCCCCCCCCCCCCCACCCCCCCCCCCCGCCACCCCCCCCCCCGCCCCCACCCCCCCCCCCCCCCCCCCCCCCCCCCCCCCACCCCCCCCCCCCCCCACCCCCCCCCCCCGGCCGCCCCCCCCCCCCCCCCCCCATGGTGGCGAACCTTTGGCACTCCAGATGTTATGACGCTGGCAGGGGCTGATGGGAATTGTAGTCCATAACATCTGGAGTGCCAAAGGTTCACCACCACAGTGTGACCAGTGACCAGTCACCACGGCCAGACCATACACTTCAGGGGCGAAGGTCTGAGAATGTGCCGAGTGCATTTGTAGCTTATTGTGACACCAAGATGGCCAATAAAGCATTTTAAGAAGAGTTGGATTTATATTCCCTCTTTCTCTCCTGCAAGGAGATTCAAAGGGGCTTACAAGCTTCTTCCCCCCCTCACAACAAACACCCTGTGAGGTAGGTGGGGCTGAGAGAGCTCCGAGAAGCTGTGACTAGCCGAAGGTCACCCAGCTGGCGTGTGTTGGGAGTGCACAGGCTAATCTGAATTCCCCAGATAAGCCTCCACAGCTCAAGCGGCAGAGCGGGGAATCAAACCCGGTTCCTCCAGATTAGAACGCACCTGCTCTTAAGCACTACGCCACAGCTGTAGTGGTCTCCCTCGCAACCAGATCTCCCTCGGAACCAGGGAGTCCTGGTCAGACCATTCCAGGGGCTGAATGAATAAAACAACAGTTTGAAATAAAGCAATCCAACCACTGAGAAATGCTACTGCTTGGGGTGTGAGGCTGACCTTCCCCTCCCTCCTCCCACAAGACTTTGCACATTTCGAGCTGGAGTCGCAGGCTCTGGGGTTCTCGAGGCAACAAGTAAAATTTTCCAACACAACCATTAATCATTTATTTTTCTTAAAAAACTCTGCTCCGTGGCGCCCTGGGCAGCAGGCTCACACGCTGGACGTGGAGCGAGAGAGCAGAGGTCTTGTGCAGTGGGGGTCGCTTGGCATGGAGGAATGTGAAGGGCATGCTGGCATGGTATCCCAGGCCTCCGGGTATCTGTGGGGCACCTCCATGCTGCATGCACTGTATGTTTTCTTAGCTTAAGCACCCACCCACCACCCAGACACAAAATAGCTTTGGGGACATTATTTGCACCATTCCAGGGGCTAAATGCACATTATGGAACAAAGAGAGCACATCTAAATCTAGCCGAGAAGCGGGAAAGGTTCGGCAGAGGCCAATTTACTGGTGGTCCGTGGCCCCTTGATGATGCGGCTGGCCTCTACTTGGGCCAGGGCTTTAAGGGCCCTGGCCCCTGCCTGGTGGAACACTCTTCCTCCATCTGTCCGGGCCCTGTGGGATCTTGGTGAGTTCCGCAGGGCCTGCAAGACGGAGTTGTTCCACCGGGCTTTTAATGGGGCCACAGCCGCTGATTGCGCCCCCCCCCCCCCCGCTAACCTGGATAGCTTTAAAAAGGGCTTGGACAGATTGATGGAGGAGAAGTCGATCTCTGGCTACCAATCTTGATCCTCCTTGATCTGAGATTGCAAATGCCTTAACAGACCAGGTGCTCAGGAGCAGCAGCAGCAGAAGGCCATTGCTTTCACCTCCTGCACATGAGCTCCCAAAGGCACCTGGTGGGCCACTGCGAGTAGCAGAGTGCTGGACTAGATGGACTCCGGTCTGATCCAGCAGGCTAGTTCTTAGGTTCTTGTGTTCCCCTCTACATCTGGGATCCTGCTAACATCACCGAGACCATCGTCCCCCCCCCCTTTTCTTGGGGAGGGTTTTCATGTGGGTTTTAATTGCAGAACGCTGCCAAATTTGTATTGATTGCTGCATTTTAAAGAGTTTTTAGCATTATGACTTTCGGGCCGACCGTGTATTATTTACGTATATCTTGTAATTTGTTTATGTGCCCCACTGGCTTTATTGTTATATGTTATATTGTACGCCGCCCAGAGCCCTTTGGGGGAGGGGCGGTATATAAAACTAACAATAAATAAAATAAAATAAAAATTTATTTATTTTATTATTGGGTTTTGTATCCCGCCCTACCCCCGAAGGGCTCTGGGCGGTGAACAACATAAATCACATATATACAATAACCCTTAAATACATTAAAACAATTTAAAACGCAGCGATCAGTAACAAACAATGTCCGCAATAACCCTCATTAAAACCCTCCCCAAACGGGGGAGAAAACGGGTCCCATAGATGGTAAGAGACCCAGAAAGGTGAAGAAGAGGAAGAGGAGGGGGCACCTATCAGCGACCGACTGGACACTCCAAAAGCCCGGCGGAACAACTCCGTCTTACAGGCCCTGCGGAACTGGCCAAGATCCCGCAGGGCCCGGACAGCTGGAGGAAGAGTGTTCCACCAGGCAGGGGCCAGGGCTGTAAAGGCCCTGGCCCGCGTGGAGGCCAGCCGCATCATTGAGGGGCCAGGGACTACCAGCAGATTGGGACATATGGGGTAATGCTAGTAGGGACATATGGGGTAATGCTAAGGTGACCAGATGGTCACCTTGTAAACCCGGGACAGGGGTAGGCGGATGCGCGCGCAGCCGCAGGAGCACACTGCCTTCTGGGGCGCTGCCGTTTCCCGCCGAAACAGCAGCACCCCAGAAGGCAGTGCTCCTGAGGCCACGTGCGCACGCTTGCACGGCCACAGGAGCGCACGGCCTTCTGGGGCGCTTCCGTTTCCCACCCTGTCACAGGGCGGCAAACGGCAGCACCCCAGAAGGCTGTGCTCCTGCGGCCGCACACGCGGGAGGCTGCCACACTGCCTTGCGCCCCAGAAGGCAGTGCAGCAGCCTCCCAAAAATCGGGACAATGCAAGGAACCCGTGGGACGCGGGACAAATTGTGCGAAGGCGGGATTGTCCCGCCAAAAGCGGGGCGGCTGGTCAGCCTAGGTAATGCCAATGAGGAGGACAGTGCCAGCTTGGTGAACACTAGTTGGCAAACGGCACATTTTAGTTTATTATAAACAGACTCCTTCAGATGGGCTGGGTCGATACCGGGTTTAGCTGGTTGCCGCGCAACATTCTCTTCTGACACCGTCTCCTCCAAGCGTGTTGCTGAAAGACACCAGAGAGGGACTTTAGCACATCTGCATCCTTGGCGTGGACTTTGTTTCGCAAAAAGCCATGGCAAAGTCACCGGCTGCCCCTCTGTACTTCGTGCCAGCAACACCGTGCCAACCGTGCCAACGCTGACGCGGCCGGCCGAGGGCCTGGCAATTAGTGTGACTAATTAACTCTCGGAGGCTGTTACTCATTAGCCCGGCGACTGCCTCTCGGGGGCGAGAGCCTCACACTGAGGTCTGGGAACTGGTGTGATGGCCGGAGGGAGAGTAGCTGGCCTTAACGCTAGTCTGCCACTGCAGTCATGAGGAGATATGGGGAGGAAAGAGAAGTCTGATGGGAAATGGATGCCTTAAGGGGGCTGGGGGGGGGGAGAAAAGACCCACAGAAAATGACAGCCACGAGGGGAGATGAGAGAGTAGTTGGATGGGAAATTGAGGCTTTGAGGAGTATGTGGAGAAAGCCCACAGAAAATGGCTGCTGTGGTGTAGGAGGTTAAGAGCTCGTGTATCTAATCTGGAGGAACCGGGTTTGATTCCCAGCTCTGCCACCTGAGCTGTGGAGGCTTCTCTGGGGAATTCAGATTAGCCTGTGCACTCCCACACACGCCGGCTGGGTGACCTTGGGCTAGTCACAGCTTCTCGGAGCTCTCTCGGGCCCCACCTACCTCACAGGGTGTTTGTTGTGAGGGGGGAAGGGCAAGGAGATTGTCAGCCCCTTTGGGTCTCCTGACAGGAGAGAAAGGGGCGGATATAAATCCAAACTCTTCTTCTTCTTCTACTGTGAGTTTTGGGAGGTCCATCAAAACTGGCCGTCACAAGGGGACATAAGGAGAGACAGAGAGACATTTAATGGCTACTGTAAATTTAGTGGGCCTGGGGAGAGACGCTGCCCCCAAATGATGGCCACCATGACGGCTTCTGAGGAGATAATCCCACTGAAAATGGCTACCACGTCAGAAATGTACATTTGAATGGATCTGGGGATGAGACACAGCTCACAGAAAATGGCTGTTGTGAGGCGTTTGGGGACAGAGTCCCACACAAAGTGACAACAATGAAACTGACCATCTGGAAAACACCAATCCGTGGTGGCAAACCTTTGGCACTCCAGATGTTATGGACTACAATTCCCATCGGCCAACTGGCCATGTTGGCAGGGGCTGATAGGAATTGTAGTCCATAACATCTGGAGTGCCAAAGGTTCGCCACCACGGAGTGGAGCAAACAGGGCAGGAAGCCAGATAGCCCTCTCTTTCTATCTGCTGCCAACCTTGGGGCACCTTAGCCTCCAAAGACTATTTTTCACAAACTCTTGGGAAAATGGGAGTGGGTTCTCTATGGGGAATAAAGGGGACTATGGATGCCAGCTTTGTCAGTAAAATGAAACAAAATGGATGAATGTAGGTTCAGCTTCTCAGTCCAGCAGAAAGCATCATGAAGTTAAAGGTTATGTAAAGTTCAAGTGACAGTTAGGCTCAGTGGTGGGATCCAAAAATTTTAGTAACAGGTTCCCATGGGGGTGGGATTCAAACTGTGGCGTAGCGCCAATGGGGCTGGGCGGGGCACGACGGGGGTGTGGCTGGGCATTCCGGGGGCGGGGCATTTCTGGGCAGGGCTGTGGCAAGGACGCAGCCGCTGCGCCAGTCCTTGGGCGAGAAACGAATGCACGCAGGCGCAGGCTGATGGAAAATCTTTATTGATCTTAGAAGGATAGAAGGCCGAGCCAACTCTGAGCCGGCTACCTGAAACCAATTTCCATCAGAATCAAACTCAGATCGTGAGCAGCAGAAGAGTTGGATTTATATCCCCCCTTTCTCTCCTGTAAGGAGACTCAAAGGGGCTGACAAACTCCTCCCCCCCCAAACACCCTGTGATGTGGGTGGGGCTGAGAGAGCTCCAAAGAACTGTGACTAGCCCAAGGTCACCCAGCTGGCATGTGCTGGAGTGCACAGGCTAATCTGAATTCCCTAGATAAGCCTCCACAGCTCAAGCAGCAGAGCGGGGAATCAAACCCGGTTCCTCCAAATTAGAGTACGCCTGCTCTTAACCACTGCACCGGGGCAAATCTGGCAGCCGTTTTATTCACACACACTAATGCACACACCATGAGTTCAACGAAGGTCCCTTGCTGTGGCATCCCACGGGTATGCAGGAACAACAGGATGAGTGGGCTATTGTGCATAGAGGTGGGCAAAGGGCAGTGGTGGGGGGGATCTTCCGTAACCTTCCCCTGCAGAGGACAGACAGCTCAGCCGCTGAAAAGGGACTTGTGATGAATTCAAATCCATCTGCCTTTTCATCATTCTGAGCTGCAAAGCCAAAGATGTGACGTCTTGGATGGGAAAATGCCTCCCAAACCTGCATGACTGACTTTTCCCTTCTTTCCCTGGACTACCGTGTTTCCCCGAAAATAAGACAGTGTCTTATATTAATTTTTGCTCCCCAAGATGCGCTATGTCTTATTTTCAGGGGATGTCTTATTTTTCTGTGCTCTGTTCGTCGGGCATTCTTCCAAACAAAAACTTTGCTTACTTTCGGGGGATGCCTTATATTTCGCACTTCAGCAAAACCTCTACTATGTCTTATTTTCAGGGGATGTTCGGGAAAACAGGGTACGTGCCATGGGTACCTCATCCAGTTTCTAGAAAGATGGTTCTCTCTGGCGTCAGGATTTCATCAGGATCACGGCAGGGTCGATTACCAGGATGGAGCCAAAAATGGCTACAGGGCTGGGTTCCGTGGGAGGGGTGGCCTTTCAATGGGCCCAGCTGGTCTGGGAGAAACGAGTCTGAGGGGGTGGTCCGATTGTCTGCATCCCTGCCTGCATTGGAGGTATTCTTGGGGCAGGACAGAGAATATTTACTTTCAGTCAAAACAAAAAGGCCGAGCATGTCTGCGCCTGGAGTCCACTGGATCTCAGAAATGAGAGAAGAGGAAAAGTTTGGATTTTTACCCCCCTTTCTCTCCTGCAAGGAGACTCAAAGGGGCTGACAAACTCCTTTCCCTTGCCCCCTCACAACAAACACGCTGTGAGGTGGGTGGGGCTGAAAGAGCTCTGAAGAACAGTGACTAGCCCAAGGTCACCCAGCAGGCATGTGTTGGGAGTGCACAAGATAATCTGGTCCACCAGTTAAGCCTCCACAGCTCAAAGGGCAGAGCTGGGAATCAAACCCCATTCTCCAGATTACAGCGCACCTGGTCTTAACTGCTACACCACCGCTGGCTCTCTGGAAGGGAATTAAGATGTCTAAAGCTTGGTTTCAGTGCCTGCCACATCTCCCATGACTAGAAAAATTATGCCAGTCGGCGGCTACGTCAAGTGGTGCTTCCGCATTACGCTGAGCACAGAATTCAAGCCTTATAAACCTAGGTGGGCTCAAGAGATGGAGAAGTGCCTTAATCAATGTGGCCTTCCATATAACATCCATATGATCAAAAATGGGGATCATTTTAAAAGTGAACTTACCCAAAGAATCAAAGATGTATCACGGCAGTCTGATCTGGCAAGATATTCAGATTTTCCTCTAGGCTATACACAGGAATATATCACCGCCCCTGCTCCTTATTTAACTTTTCTGGATAACAAAGATCTAAGGAGAGCTTTTTCTCTTGCAAGAAGTGCACATTTACCTTCTGCTGTCTTAGAAGGGAAATATCAAAAGATACCTTACGCTGCAAGGTTATGTTCTTGCTCTCTGAATTCTGTAGAAACCATAGAGCATGTTATTAGTGTCCCCTTTATGAGGAGGCAAGGAAAAAATGCCTGTCACATCTACTATACAAAATGACATATTGTTCTGATAAAGTTTGTTGTGAAAAACTATTACAACATAAGGAGAATATTACTAAATGGGTAGCAAAATTCTGTCTATTCATTATGAAAAAGAAAAAAATGATCTGAATATGATATCCCCCTTAGATATTTTTGTTTTGTTTAGTATTTTTATGCTGTTTGGTGTGTTTACAAAGTATAATGATATATATAGATGGATAGTGCTGGAATACGGGAGAGAGATCTGCATTCTTGTTTTGTTGTAGATATTTTCGAGATTTGTAATATATCTGGTCATTGACTGTAAATAAAGTATTCTTCTTATTCCCTGTGATTCTCAGCTGGCAGCTGGAAACAACAATAACAAAACAGGTTTCTAGTCCTAAGTGAGGCTCCTTGCTTCTTAAAATGCAATCCTATGCAGAGTTTGATTGGATTGTGTTACTGGTAAGCAGTGTAGGGAGGCAGGTGCTGTTTCAAGAGTTCAGCCTTTGACTGTGACCCTTTAAACCTTTAAATACAGTGGTATTTACTTCTGAGTAAATGTACATAGGATCAAACCATAGTTTCTTAAAACAGGAGGCCTCGGGGCATATTCTGGGCGTTCTTTCACGGCTAACGCGGAGATATGGGAGGGTAGGTGTGGGCTGCCAAACTACAGAAGCCACTCTGTGTGTGCTCAGGGGTACTATGACCTTCATAATGTGATTTGCCTGTTCCAAGGCAGAAAGCTGGTGCTAAAAACAGGTTTGGAGCAGCAGAGGAGCCCAGGGGCGCCAGGACAGAGCACCTAAAGCACTCCAGTCCAGCAATCTGTGGGAAAACCAGATGCCCACAAGAGAAACACTGTTATTACCCCCCCCCCCCGACAAAGATATACTGCTTCTAAGTAGGGGAGTTCCATTTCGGCATCTTGGCTGCCAGCCCTCAAGCTATCCTCAGTGCCAGATTTAGAAGAAGAAGAGGAGTTTGGATTTATATCCCCCCATTCTCTCCTGTAGGAGACTCAAAGGGGCTTACAATCTCCTTGCCCTTCCCCCCTCACAACAAACACCCTGTGAGGTGGGTGGGGCTGAGAGAGCTCCGAAAAGCTGTGACTAGTCCAGGGTCACCCAGCTGGTGGGTGTTGGGAGTACACAGGCTAATCTGAATTCCCCAGATAAGCCTCCACCACTCAAGCGGCAGAATCAAACCCGGTTCCTCCAGATCAGAATGCACCTGCTCTTAGCCACTACGCCACCGCTGCTCCTTAGTTGAAGAGAAGCCCTAGGGCAGGAGTATCCAACTCTGACCCTCCAGATGTTCATGACGTACAATTCCCATCAGCCTCTGCCAGCTCTTGAATTGTAGTGTATCGACATCTGGAGAGCCAGCGTTGAATACCCCAGCCCTAGATTATTCCACTTGTGAGGCCCCTCCCAATCCCCACCCTCACAACCAGATGGAAGAGTGTTTTAAACAAAATTGAGTACAGTCAAGAATGACAATGGGTGTTTAAAACTCCGCAATTTACAATTCCTTCTTTAAAAGGCATAAGATGTTATTGTTAAATACCAAAGTGATTGGGGCGGGGGGAGCATGAATATATTCTTCTGAAATGGAGCGCAAGGAAAATTACTGAAGGGTTGTTCAAGGTTGTTGTCAGAGACCACAGTGCGTTATGACAATATGTGTTAAGAAAGGCCTAGGCCAGTGGTGGCAAACCTATGGCACTCCAGATGTCCATGGACTACAATTCCCATCAGCCAATTGGCCATGCTGGCAGGGGCTGATGGGAGTTGTAGTCCATGAACATCTGGAGTGCCATAGGTTCGCCACCACTGGCCTAGGAGACAATACCAAAAATATGATACACCTTGGCCAGAGGCTGCCTACTGGGCTTCAGTCTGCCCAGCCTAGACAGAAATCTGGCCCTGGCTATCCGGCTTGAAGATGAATGTGCAGGAGAGGCGGCCCTGGGAAAAGGGACGCTGGAAGGCTGAGCCCCTGGCGGCCAGCAAGCCAGGCAGTCATCCATCAGGGGCGCTGTCTTCCGCAGTACCACAGCGCCATCTGGTGGCTCCTGGCAGCAGCAGCAGCCACCTGGGCTCTCCTGGCTCGGTGGGGCTTAGAGCGCAGCACAGCTCCTAGGCTGTGAGCCCCTCCCCATTTGCAAGCACCGCTGCGGGAGGGCACTCTGTGCATGCTCAGAGAATGCTGGCCTTGAAGCCAGAAGTCGAGAGGCAAAGGCTGGCGGAGTCATTTGCAAGGAACAATGCCCATAAAAGCCCTCCTTGGGTTCTACTCGCAACTCTTATAAAAATATCTCTATGCAAATTCCCACAGTCTGTCCTTTTGCCAGGTCACCCAACATAGCCGCATTCTGCAGGCGAAACAAATAGCGCCGGATTTTAAGAGTATTTGCAGCATTCCAAGTGGAGCCGGTTCGGAATCCAGATTTCTGTGCCTTTGACTTCCCCCAAAGAACCTGGGGGTTGTGATAAATGGAACCGGGGTGGGGCCCTAGATAAGTGGTGGCGAACCTTTGGCACTCCAGATGTTATGGACTACAATTCCCATCAGCCCTGCCAATTGGCCATGCTGGCAGGGGCTGATGGGAATTGTAGTCCATAACATCTGGAGTGCCAAAGGTTCGCCACCACTGCGATAGTTAATGGAGCATAAAATTGGCCAAGATCCGTCTCACAGACATTACCAGCCTGAAGGTTACTCGGAGAGCGGAACAGAGGAGCTCTTTCTCCACCTTAACTCCCCAATTCAATGCTTGCCCCAGAGGTCTGATCCCTTCTCTCCACCCTCCTGAGCCACATGGTTGGAACCGGCCGGTCGGCAATTTAGCACAACACCCTCTTCTCCAGTAAGTCCCTCGCAGCACCTCTGGCCTCTCCCAGACTGCCTTTCCCAGGCGGCTTCTTGCAGGATTGATTTGTCAACGGCCCAAGATCCCAAAAACAGACCCTGGACTGCTTTGGATGGGGGAGGTTCAGGGATCGCTGGCACTGATATTTTCTGTCCATCACCAGCATCTGTTGCAGCACAAAACAGACAAGCGGGCTCTTTGAGCAGGAGCAGCAGGTGTCAGCAGGAATCAAGAGCCTCAGAGCGAACTGAGAAATCTCCAAGTGCTGAGCAGGTCTTCCGGGATGAGCCTCTGGCCTCCACAAGGGCAGTTGGGCTGTGCACTGGGATGCGATTGGGACCAGGGGTCAGGAACCTGTCCGAAATAGGGCCTCCTAACCAATGCAGTCTCCTTCCAAACCAATCCCCTCCTCTGGTGCAACAGGTCTGGTCAAGCCAGGGTAGCTCCCAAGCGGCAACAGTTTTACCCACTAGTCATTTGTCACATCCATTCCCACACAACGGACCAGGGAACAGAGGCGTAGCTGCCAGGGGGAGGGGTGGGGCTTCAGGCATCGGACATGTGGCTGTGTGGGGGTGGGCAGGGGTACAGAAGAAGAAAAAGAGTTTGGATTTATATCCCCCTTCTCTCCTGCAGGAGACTCAAAGGGGCTGACAATCTCCTTTCCCTCCCCCCCTCACAACAAACACCCTGTGAGGTGGGTGGGGCTGAGAGAGCTCCGAGAAGCTGTGACTAGCCCAAGGTCACCCAGCTGGCGTGTGTGGGAGTGCACAGGCTAATCTGAATTCCCCAGATAAGCCTCCACAGCTCAGGCGGCAGAGCTGGGAATCAAACCCAGTTCCTCCAGATTAGATATACGAGCTCTTAACCTCCTACGCCACTGATGCTCCTCCTGCACAGTTTCCTCTCACTATGGCTCTGCCAGGGAGAAAGGTCTGAGCTGCGAAGGCCGGCACCAAAAGGCACAGCAGAGGCACAGAACCTGCCTTGGTCCATCTGAGCCTGGAACTGCCGGGTTGTGGTTCTTTGGATCCTCCCTCCCCAGTAGCTGGGACCCAACATCCTTTCCGGAGCAGGGCTGACTCTCTGTGTAGGAATCAGGGGCTCTGGCCCAGCCACAGACTTCCCCCCAAGAAAACAAAGAGTGCCCCACCATGCAATAAATGCCCCACTGAAGTGCTTCTCAGGAATCACAAGTGGCCAGTCAGAGAACATTGGATGAGCCGGCAGAGGGGTTTAAGGTGTCAGCGAGATATTACGCTCAGTAAGTGGAGGAACCGGTCTACTCCGACTCCGAGTGGGAGTCTGGTCCAACAGAGTCATCTTACAGTGGTAAGGACGCAGCCTGGAGAATTTTCAAGGGGGCTTTAAAATAAAGGCGTGTTTGAAATAAAGTTTTTAAAAGCCCTCCCAGTCATCGAGGAGGGCAGAAGTTGAGGAGGGCAGGTGGGGTGGAGCTCAAAAGAGACCCGGCTTGTACTGCTCCTTGGAAAAGCCCTCTCTGTTGTTATTATATCGAGATATTACTATCTCAGTATGAGCATTTAGAGAATCTCGATATAATAACAGAGAGGGCTTTTCCAAGGAGCAGTACAAGCCGGGTCTCTTTTGAGCTCCACCCCACCTGCCCTCCTCAACTTCTGCCCTCCTCGATGACTTCCAACCAGGGGCCTAATGTGAGAGCATTAACCCCCTAAGTTGAGACCTTAAAAGGAGCCAGACTGGGAAGTGGGACAGAGGAGAGCACACAGCTCTGGACATGCACTGCCAAAGCCGTCGTTGGTATCCCCATGGAAAAACAAGGTTTGAGTCTATGAAAAATGCTGCTTAGTGTGCAATCGCAGACCAAACAGCATTTTTCATGGACACAAACCTCATTTTCCCACCGCATCCTACGCATTCGGGTCAAGAAGCTGCTTAGCGGACAGAATCTGCTCACCCACCAACTTAAGCAAGACCTGGTACTCAGCATTCTCCTTTTCGTCTGGAAAAACATCAGCGATCCAAACCATCAGAGTCCAGCAATCAAAACTTCTAGCTTTTTGCCCATACATCAACTGCACCCACATCAGTGCAATCCTCCTTGCGTACTAAGTATGACATTTGGAACTTGCTGTCACCAGAGGGCAGAGTTTAGAAAAATCCTCCGGAAAGTTCCTTCGCTGCTGTAGCTACATTGCACGTCCTGGCTCTGAGGCGGCCAATAGCAGATGCCAGGACAAACTGTAAAATGGCAGACAGCCTTCCCGGAAGGAAACCCACAAGCGAGTTGGGACTTCCCAGGGGCCTTTAACTGGCTGCTGCTGAAAGCAGGCAAAGATTGACAACTGAGTAGGATACAGTGCTTCTAAACATGGCGGTTCTACCTGTTGTCCCAGCAAAATACTGAATCATAGTTGAAGCACTAGCTTATCCTATACTCTGTTCCACAGAAAGATTATAGCCGGGTTGCATATTCCTCCACCACAGAACGAACCCTACCAGACCTTCTTTGTTGTAGGATGCTCTACCTGGGTCCTACCCTGTTTCCCCGAATATAAGACATCCCCTGAAAATAAGATGTAGTAGAGGTTTTGCTGAGGTGCGAAATATAACGCATCCCCCGAAAGTAAGACGTAGCAAAGTTTTTGTTTGGAAGCATGCCCGACGAACAGAGCACAGACAAATAAGACATCACCTGAAAATAAGACATAGCGCATCTTTGGGAGCAAAATTTAATATAAGACGCTGTCTTATATTCGGGGAAACACGGTAGTACCCACCTAGCCCTGCTCCCCCATCCATTTGAAAGTAACAATACATTTTGGCATAAAGGCTCTTGTATCAAAGTACCGTGCTCAACAAACGCACCAAGTTCTAATGGTTTGACAAAGGCAGAGCACCAAAAAATGAATAATTCTCACATTCGCTTGACAGAGCACAAAAAAATGAGCAATTCTCACATTAGACAACAGTCTAATGCGGAAACGTACAACTTTCTCAACCGCCGCACCTCGAGCGACCAAACTAACATCTTCATGTGAAACAGAGTATGGCGACGGCTTACAAAAAATCTGCAAATATGGGGAGCTGAACAGATTGCTGAGGGGAACTGAGGACAGTCTGTCACACAATCCTCTTAAAGCTTCGGCCGCTCAGAGTTTTAAACAAGGCTGTCCCCTTGCTGTCACACACACACACACCCAAATTTGCAACAACAGAACACCCCAAAGAAGACCTGATGGGGGCAGGAGGGGGTTAAAAAAGTCAATTCCTCCCCAGGCCAAGACTCAGTTCCTCGGAAAGGCGCCAGGGGGCGCTCTGCTCCAGGCTTGCCGCACGAGGCCGGGGAAGCGAAACGCAGTAAAGAAAGAGCGCCTCCCCGTCGGCACGAAGCGGCGCTTCCGGTCCCGCAGGCCCCCCCCCCTCCCAAAAACCAGACGAGACACTGCCAAAAAGTCCTGCGAGAAGTTTTTTTTATGGAATGTGGTGCATACAAGGCCAACGAAACGAGAAAAAAAAAAGAGGGGGGGGGGAGGCGCGAATATTAACATAAATACGGTTCGGCCGGAAAGAGGGGGGGGGAAAGGGGTGCAGTCTGGGCGGGGTCCGCACGCCAAGTCTCTCCCCCCCCGCCCGGAGTGGGGGGGGGGGGGGAAAGAGAGAGAGAGAGAGAGAGGTCGGCGCAGGCGCCTTGGGGGCGTCCCCCTCCGCCCGCCCCGTCTGTCCGTGTCCGTGTCGGTGCGGGGCCGCCGGGCTCAGCAGGCGGGCACCTGGCGCGGCTGGGGCAGGAGCTGGCAGCCGCTGTTGACGTGGCTGAGCACCTTCTGCTTGAGCTGGGCCACCTGCTCGCGCAGCAGGGAGGCGGTGGAGGCGAGCTCGGTGTTCTGGCTCTTGAGGCTCTTGACCTTCTCCTCCAGGCGGGAGATGCGCTCCAGCTTGCGCCGCCGGCACTTGGAGGCCGCGATGCGGTTGCGCAGCCGCTTGCGCTCCGCCTTGATGCGCTCCTGCGTGTCCATGTCGATGGGCGACAGCGGCGGGCTGTCGCCCAAGCCGCCCGCCTCCGGCACCGTCTGCGGCTCGTCCTTGGCCGGGTAGGGCGCGGGGCCGCCGTCGGCGGGGCCGTAGCCGAAGGGGCTCAGGTTGGCGTAGATGGGCGGCTCCGGGCCCGGGCCGGCGGGCGAGGGCAGGTCCGGGGGCTGCCGGTGCAGGTCCTCCAGCGCCTTCACGAAGCCGGCGGCGAACTCCTGCTCGTCGGCGCCCTTGGCGAACGGGAAGCCGCCCGCGCCGCTGGTCGGCGTGGTGGTCACGAGCCCGTTGGACTGGATGATCAGCCGCTCCAGCTCGGGCGAGGCCAGCTTCAGCAGGCCCAGCTCGGAGGCGGCGGCCGAGGCGGCCAGCAGCGCCTGGCCGCCGTCGGGCGCCTTCAGCTCGCCCGGCGCCCGCGCGTCCTTCTTCAACATGGCGCCCGCGGGGAAGGGCCGCAGCCGGCCGGGGCTGGGGGGCGCCAGGGCCGTCAACGCCTCGTCGTGGTAGAAGGGAACGTCCATCCTCGCCCCCGCCGGCCGGGCGGGCGGGCGGCGCGGTGACCCGACGGGCGAACCGGACGACGCGCTCCCCGCCTCCTGCCGCCGCCGCCGCCGCCCGCGCGCGCTTAAGGCGTCCGCCGCCCGCCTCGCCGCCCTTTTATAGCCTTCCCCGGCGCGATGAGCTCACCGCGCGCGCCTCCCATTGGCTGCGGATGACGTCTCGCGGGCGAGCAGATTTGCATAGAGGTGGGAGGGGGGGCGGCTGGCCACGCCCCCTCCCTCCCGGCGCGACCGTCGCCGAGGCGACCGCCTCGTAAACGGCACAACAGCGCGCGGCCTCTTGGGCTGATGTCATCGAGGCCGGAGCCACGTGGGGCCGGCAGGAGGGGAGGGGCGGGGCGGCTCGAGGCGCGGAGGAGGAGGAGGAGGATTGATATTCACGTTATAAACAATACTGTAAATACTATTACTCGTAAGTAATGTTACTATTATATTATTGTCAATATTGAACTTACTATTAATAATACTATTTTAAAATACTATTTAATAATATTAATACAATAATTTCTTGCAATCCTGGCATTCGTGGAACGTGCCCTGATTCAAATCAAATCAAAGAACCCTTATTGGCATAACAATATTATATTCACAGGTCCACTTAACTAAATAGAGGAAACTAAAATAAAATACAAGGAAAAGAGGGAAAAGTTCAGATTTTGCTCCTAGAGCGCTGTTTCATATACGAATCCAAGTATTTGGCAACTGCGTTATTTGCGTCACTACTGGGGTTGTCCAACAGAAAGGAAATCTTGCAAGTCAGATACATGTTCTTTTTTGAGTAGCAGGGATGACAAATATTTAACTCTGGGTACAGCGTAAAGTGGGCCCTGATTCATAGCAAGATGGCAGTGGGTGGGGAGCCGCCCTGACAGATTGGATTTAAAAATCCAGGACCTCAGAGCCTGCAAAGATCCTTGGAACTGTCTTGAAAATTCCTGGAGATTGGCTTGGATGGGGGGACGGGAGGGACCTTAGCGGGGCATGATGCCATGATGGTGCCCACCCTCCAAAGCAGGCATCCTCTCCAGCTGGACTGAGCTTTGCAGTCTGGGGATTCAGTGTAAGTCTTGAAGGTCTCCAGGCTGCTCCTGGAGATTGGCAAGCCTCCCTGCAAGGTCTCTGGTCCAAAGGCCCGGCAGTGGGCACTGAGTGGGATATAAGCATAAGCATTTTATTGTCATTGTGCACGCACAACGAAATTTACAGCAGCATTCCTCGATGCACGCAATTTCAGACTCATACCCCATCCTCACTTTCCCCTTCCTCCACCCATCCCTACACAGCCCCAAACACATCAACACAAAGCCCCGGAGTTCAGCATAGCCACAGCTCTAGAGTAGAAGCTGTCTCTAAGCCTCTTTGTCCTAGTTTTGATAGACCTGTATCGTCTGCTGGATAGTAACAGTTCAAAAAGAGAGCGTGCTGGATGAGACGGGTCCCTCAGAATATTTTGGGCTTTCTTTAGGCTTCGGGAATTATAGAGTTCTTCCTAGGAGGGGAGAGGGCAGCCGATAATCCTCTGTGCAGTAGTGATCACCCTTTGGAGCGCCTTCCTATCCGCCACTGTGCAACTGGAGAACCATACACAGATGCAGTAGGTTAAGACACTCTCTATAGCACAGCCGTCAAAGGACACCAAGAGTTTTCCATTCAGTTGTTGTTTCCTTAAAAGTCTCAGATAGTACAGTCTTTGCTGGGCCTTCTTAACCACCGCGGCAGTCTGTACGCCCCAGGTCAAGTCCTCTTTAATCATAACGCCCAGAAATTTTAATTTTAATCATAACGCCCAGAAATATTGCCTCTGTGACTCAGCCCTGGCTGGGCTTTCCCTCCTCCGTGAGGCGCGTTCCTTCTTTCGGGAGCCCCCTCTAGTGCCCCCCACCCCCACCCATCACTACATCCCAGGACAGCAGGTTCTAGGACGCCTTGTTCAAACTAGTCTTTTCTTTCACCTGCCTGCCCCCGGTTGACTATTGTATGGCCCCCAAGTGCAAATATTTTGAGAGAGGAAGTTCTGCAGATTCATAACTCTGTTTTTCTAAGCTTTTCAGCCATTAATTCACTTGTTTGCTTCACGGGGCCAGGAGAGCAATGAAACAGCCATCTGAGCCCCAGAAGGGTCAGAGCTTCAGCGACTGGGGGCACGGAAGAAGAAGAGTTTGGATTTATATCCCCCCTTTCTCTCCTGCAGGAGACTCTAAGGGGCTTACAATCTCCTTGCCCTTCCCCCCTCACAACAAACACCCTGTGAGGTAGGTGGGGCTGAGAGAGCTCCGAGAAGCTGTGACTAGCCCAAGGTCACCCAGCTGGCGTGTGTGGGAGCGCACAGGCTAATCTGAATTCCCCAGATAAGCCTCCACAGCTCAGGCGGCAGAGCTGGGAATCAAACCCGGTTCCTCCCGATTAGATACACGAGCTCTTAACCTCCTACGCCACTGCTGCTTGCCCCGTGGGACTGCCCCAAAGTACAAGAATTCTCCTCTCTGTGCCAAAAGACAACCTCCAGGCCTGGCTTGGCCTTGAAGGCTTTGCTGCGGATGGAGGGGGGGCTGCTTCTTCATCCTGGCAGCGTGTCAGGGTGGGAGGTACATAGAGAGGGGTTCCCTCCCCTGGGAAGGAGGGAAAGAAGAAGGTTAACCAGGAGCAGATGTGAGGGGCTGGCAAAGGCCCAGCTCTGGCAGCAGAGGCCAAAGTGGCCGGCTCTTTCAGGGCACGAATTACTTGGGCTGAAGCATAGGGAGGCAAACGGCATCCTCAAAGGCTGATTCTGCAGCGGGCAGGAGAGCTCTCCACTCTCCTGGGCAAGAGCCGTTCCTTGGGGCTCTTCACCTGTTGGGTTGCTCGCAAAAGGCGCAAACCCCAGAATTCTTCAGCTGCCCTTAGGAGCCGGGCCTTCTCCTAGCTAACATGGCCACGGGTAGACTTTTCATTAAACCTCCTACGCAGCAGTGGCGTAGGAGGTTAAGAGCTCGTGTATCTAATCTGGAGGAACCGGGTTTGATTCCCCGCTCTGCCGCCTGAGCTGTGGAGGCTTATCTGGGGAATTCAGATTAGCCTGTGCACTCCCACACACGCCAGCTGGGTGACCTTGGGCTAGTCACAGCTTCTCGGAGCTCTCTCAGCCCCACCCACCTCAAAGGGTGTTTGTTGTGAGGGAGGAAGGGGAAGGAGATTTTAAGCCCCTTTGAGTCTCCTTACAGGAGAGAAAGGGGGGATATAAATCCAAACTACTACTACTACAACTACAACTACTACGACTACTTCTTCTTCTTCTTCTTCTTCTTCTTCTTCTTCTTCTTCTTCTTCTTCTTCTTCTTCTTCTTCTTCTTCTTCTTCTTCTTCTTCTTCTTCTTCTTCTTCTTCTTCTTCTTCTTCTTCTTCTTCTTCTTGACCCGCAGTGGCCGGTGATTGTGATTTCTGCAAGCGTTGTGGCGAAAAGAAACCCTTTCCGTCGCCTGCCGGTCTTTTTACCTGCCGGACACAAGCAGGAAGGGGGCTTTATGACCCTGGGTTGCAAAAACTGATCAAGGCCCTGCCTGCCTCAGATGGACCATCTGGTGGTGGGTGGGGTGGACTCGAGACAAAGAAAAAGAGCCAGAGCCGTGACCCTCGCTGGCTCTTGCTCAGTCACTGGGGTAGTGAGCGGGGGAAGGAGAAACTCGAAAATCTCTCTGTGGACAATGGCTTGGAGAAGTCGCAGAAAGCCACAGAAGAGGCTGAGGGTTTGGGGGCGCCTTTCGCCCCCTGCCCATGCACCCCCCGAATGTGTTGCAGGCCCAACAACACAAGCAGGCAATGCTCTCAGGCTCAGCTCAGACCAGTGATGGCGAACCTTTTCGAGACCGAGTGCCCAAATTGCAACCCAAAACCCACTTATTTATCGCAAAGTGCCGGCAACTTAACCTGAATACTGAGGTTTCAGTTTAGAAAAAGCAGTTGGCTCCGAGGCGTGCGTTACTCAGGAGTAAGCTTGGTGGTAGTCAGTGGCTTAGCTTTGAAGCAACCGTGCAACTCTTCCAACGGGTGAATCACGACCCGAGGAGGGTTTACTCAGAAGCAAGCCCCATTGCCAGCAACCGAGTTTACTTCCAGATAAAGGATCGCGCTTTAGTTCTTTGCATGAAAATCAGTGGGGTTTAACAGCGCTTATCAGGGTTACCTACACTGCTTCCCCAAAACTAGGTCTCAGGTTTAATGCTAATAAGAGCCCAGCGGCCCAGGCCAGCCTAGATGTGGGGCGGGGGGGGGGGGGGGGAGCTCTGTTTGTGCTTGCCCACTGAGAGGGCTCTGAGTGCCACCTCTGGCACCTGTGCCATAGGTTCGCCACCACTGGCGCAGACCTTCCAGGTCTTTGCCAGCAAACGTCTGGCCTTCCTGCTGCGAGACTGAGGGTTTTTACATGCTGCTGCAGCAGCAAAGTTTACAGAGGGCTGGGTCCACACCTTTCCCCCGCCATGCTGCTAATGGGGATCTTTTTGATATGGCGATAATGCCACTCTGTTGGTATTTCAGTGTGTCACTTACCAATTGTGGGGGGGGGGGGGCTCAGGGGATTGTGGCAGGGGGAATGGCTGCCATGTGGGCGGGAACGGGGGAAACCTGGACTTTCCTGCCCCCCACAGTGGCCAACCAGACTTTGCTGGGATCTTTCTCAATGCAGGCAGGGGAAGGTCAGAGAGGATCCAGGAGCTTCGATGTCGTTCAGAAGGCTGGGATTGGGGGGGGGGGGGGAATCCCCCTCAGCTCCTGCACAGCATCAATCCCAGGATAAATAATCTGGGCTGGAAAGCCCCCAGAAGGCCACGCAGAGGCCCGCAGATACGCCGGCTTGCCTTGCGGTCTCTGCTGATGCTTTGTGTGGTCTACAGAGGATGCTCCCTTCAGGACAACAATATTTTCCTAGCGTTCAAACTGGAAAAACTATTGTCAGTATGAGGTCCTTACCCCCAGCAAGCGAGAATACTGCAATTTCAGGCACCAGTGAAGAATCCGAGAGTGTGGCTGAGCAGTGGGGCAAGTGTATTGTGGGGTGCTGTGTGGTTTCCGGGCTGTATGGCCGTGTTCTAGCAGCATTTTCTCCTGACGTTTCGCCTGCACCTGTGGCTGGCATCTTTGAAGGATCCTCTGAAGAGGCCAGCCACAGATGCAGGTGAAACATTAGGAGAAAATGCTACTAGAACAGTGATGGCGAACCTTTTCGAGACCGAGTGCCCAAATTGCAATCCAACACCCACTTATTTATCGCAAAGTGCCAACACGGCAATTTAACCTGAATACTGAGGTTGTCGTTTAGAAAAAACGGTTGGCTCTGAGGTGCGCGGTACTCGGGAGTAAGCTTGGTGGTAGTTGGTGGCTTTGCTTTGAAGCAACCATGCAACTCTTCCAAGGGGGTGAATCATGACCCTAGGAGGGTTTACTCACAAGCAGGCCCCATTGCCAGCAACCGAGCTTACTCCCAGGTAAAGGATCACGCTTTAGTTCTTCGCATGAAAATCAGTGGGGTTTAACAGCGCTTAGAAGGGTTACCGACACTGCTTCCCCAAAATTAGATCTTATGCTAATAATCTTATGCTAATAATCAAGCCCAGTGGCCCAGGCCAGCCTAGATGGGGGAGGGGGGGGACTCTGTTTGCATGTGCCCACAGAGAGGGCTCTGAGTGCTACCTCTGAAACCCATGCCATAGGTTCGCCACCACTGTACTAGAACATGGCCGTGATCCTCTGAAGATGCCAGCCACAGATGCAGGCGAAACGTCAGGAGAAAATGCTACTAGAACACGACCATACAGCCCAGAAACCACACAACACCCCAGTGATTCCGGCCGTGAAAGCCTTCGACAATACACGTGTGTTGTGTTGGAAGGACGTGGGGTTCAGTTTCAGGCATCTCCCATGAAAGCATCTCGGCAAAAATCGTGAAAGGCTTTTCGGTGTTTGTGGTGGGGGACAGCCACAGTTGTTCGAGAGAGTTCTGAACTAGACGGGCCAAGATTTCACCCAGTGACTCACATGGGGTTCCGATCTGGTATAAACCAGCTTCGTATTTCTTAGCTTCGCGGTGCATCACCTGCATGCAGAACCGTTCTTCCCTCTGGTTGTGGTGGGTTTGTCACTGGACACAGTGTGTAACAGACTTCCCTCTGTGATACACCTCTGAAGATGCAGGCAAAACGTTAGGAACAAAACCCACCAGACCACGGCCACACAGCCTGGAAAGCCCACCACAATCCATTGAATCCGGCCGTGAAAACCTTAGACAATTCTTCCCTCTGCTGAAAGTTCTGCAGTAACATGGATGGGAAATACTGCTCCCCCCCCCCCCAAATTGTCCCCCATATTGGCAATCCTAAACAGAGGTCACTTTGTATTGTCGAAGGCTTTCATGGCCGGACTCAACTGGTTGTTGCGGGTTTTCCAGGCTGTGTGGCTGTGGTCTGGAAGATCTTGTTCCTAACATTTCGCCTGCACCTGTGGCCGGCATCGTCAGAGGTGTATCACAGAGGGAAGTCTGTCACACACTGCGTCCAGTTGGGAAAGTTGCCAAAAACACACGTGGGAAAGGTGCCCAGACAGAGTGTGTGACACACCTCTCTGTGATACACCTCTGAAGATGCCAGCCACGGATGCAGGTGCAACGTTAGGAACAAGATCCGCCAGACCACAGCCACACAGCCCGGAAAGCCCACAACAAACCAGAGGTCACTTTGCATACTTTGGTTGCCAACTCTCCCCTTTCCCAGACAGGGCTTGTATGCCCAGATAGGTTGATCCATCCAAGGCTTTACTCCTGAGCTGCTGAAAGTCTATAAAATTATGCATGGGGTAGAAAATGTTGACAGAGAGAAATTTTTCTCTCTTTCTCACAATCCTAGAACCAGGGGGCATCCATTGAAAATGCTGGGGGGAAGAATTAGGACTAATAAAAGGAAACACTTCTTCACGCAACGTGTGATTGGTGTTTGGAATATGCTGCCACAGGAGGTGGTGATGGCCACTAACCTGGATAGCTTTAAAAGAGGCTTGGACAGATTTATGGAGGAGAAGTCGATCTATGGCTACCAATCTTGATCCTCCTTGATCTCAGATTGCAAATGCCTTAGCAGACCAGGTGCTCGGGAGCAACAGCCGCAGAAGGCCATTGCTTTCACCTCCTGCAGGTGAGCTCCCAAAGGCACCTGGTGGGCCACTGCGAGTAGCAGAGAGCTGGACTAGATGGACTCTGGTCTGATCCAGCTGGCTTGTTCTTAAAGACACCGGAGCCCAGTGGGGTGGGGAGTCCTTGGCAGCCCCGCCGGAGGAGAGCACTTGTTTTTGCGGCCTGGGTTGCAAGCGAAAGCGATTCCAGCTGTGGCCGAGCTGGAGTGGGTGTTGGTGTTTTTGCTGTGAGCTGAATCACCGGTGCTTGGCCTTTTGCGATGGGAGGAGAGGACAGCTTGGCCCCTGGTTGGGCATCCTTGAGCGGCTGGGAGGGGTGTGTTTTCTCTCTCTCTCTTTCTTTCTCTCTCTCTTTCTCCACCCCCCCTTCTAGTCCTCCCTCCTCCAGTGAGGTCAGGCTCCTTTGGGGGCCTCTCAGCCAAAAGATCTGCTCCTCTTTAACTCCTTGCCGGCTGGACGCAACCTCTCTCCCTCCAGCCTAGTGGCCCGACTCCACCATCGAGGGTTTCGTTGGCCCGCCCTGCCTTGCTGGACAGGCAACGAGGATGATTGAGGGACTGGAGCACCTTCCTTATGAGGAGAGGCTGCAGCGTTCGGGACTCTTTAGTTTGGAGAGGAGACGGCTGAGGGGGGATGTGATTGAAGTCTATAAAATTATGCATGGGGTAGAAAATGTCGACAGAGAGAAATTTTTCTCTCTTTCTCACAATACTAAAACCAGGGGGCAGACATTGAAAATGCTGGGGGGAAGAATTAGGACTAATAAAAGGAAACACTTCTTCACGCAACGTGTGATTGGTGTTTGGAATATGCTGCCACAGGAGGTGGTGATGGCCACTAACCTGGATAGCTTTAAAAAGGACTTGGGAACGGAAAGTCGATCTCTGGCTACCAATCTTGATCCTCCTTGATCTGAGGTTGCAAATGCCTTAGCAGACCAGGTGCTCAGGAGCAGCAGCAGCAGCAGCAGGCCATTACTTTCACATCCTGCACGTGAGCTCCCAAAGGCACCTGGTGGGCCACTGCGAGTAGCAGAGTGCTGGACTAGATGGACTCTGGTCTGATCCAGCAGGCTAGTTCTTATGTTCTTATGTTCTTACAGGTAGAATCTGAGCCCGGACGCTTCTCCCTGCTTGGAAATAGGAATGGCCAAGGACGTGAGAGAGATGGCTCACCTCCTGTTGGCATCCTGGGCACGGTGTTGGTTGCCCATCCCTGAAAACAGCTGGGGAAGGTGCCAAAAGAGGCCGCCCAACGGAGCCAGGTTTTGGAGCACTTTGCCAAGAAGAAAGACTAAAGAACCGGGAGCAGCAGTGGCATAGCGGTTAAGAGCAGGTGCATTCTAATCTGCAGGGAGCGGGTTCGATTCCCTGCTCTGCCGCTTGAGCTGTGGAGGCTTATCTGGGGAAATTCAGATTAGCCTGTGCACTCCCACACACGCCAGCTGGGTGACCTTGGGCTAGTCACAGTTCTTCGGAGCTCTCTCAGCCCCACCTACCTCACAGGGTGTTTGTTGTGAGGGGGGAAGGGCAAGGAGATTGTAAGCCCCTTTGAGTCTCCTGCAGGAGAAAAAGGGGGGATATAAATCCAAACTACTACTCCTCCTCCTCTGTTTCGGAAAAAAGGTGTCGGGAGGGGGCAAGATAGGGGTTTGTCTGATGAGCAGGGTTGTGGGTAATGTTGGTGCACTGCGGGTCTTTGGTGTTGGCTCGGTGGGACCCCGAAAAGCCATCCGCTGTTTGCACAGGAAGTGAAACTTTCCACAAGAAGGAAGCCCTCTCCGCACAAAGGGAATCCCAGCAGGGTCTAAAATGACTTGGTCATGGAGAAATACTGCAAGCTGAGAGCGGCCTCTAAAATGGATGGGCAGTGGATTCGGCGCTTCATTGATTTGTGCACCTCCCAGAGAGCCAGCATGGTGTCCCCGTTAAGAGCAGGCGGACTTTAATCTGGACAACCAGGTTCGATGACTCACTCCTCCACATGAAGCCTGCTGGGTGACCTTGGGCTAGCCACACTTCTCTCAGAACTCTCTCAGCCCCACCTGCCTCACAAGGTGGCTGTTGTAGGAGAGGAAAGGGAAAGGAGTTTGTAAACCGCCTTGATTCTCCTTACTGGAAAGAAAGGCGGGGTATAACTTCACATCTTCTTCTGCTACAAGCTGTCATTGGCGCCCGTTGGTTTAAATGGCTCTCAGAGGGGAATAAACTAAAAACCTTGCCTGGATGAACCTCCATGGAGAGAGGCAGTGTACCAGATGCAGATGAGAACAAAAGCAAGGCAGGCTTGGGCAGCCGGACTTGAAGGGGCACTCGGGAGGCATTTAGCAGACCGCTGCTGGGGGCAGAATTCTGCACCCGGTGGAGCTTCCTGGGCCTGATCCTGCCTGATCGCCTTACCTGGAGCCCCTGAATCCACTGCCGCTACATTTCCTGCCGAGAGCTACATTTTGCATCCGTTGCTGTAGCCCCACTTGAGCCAAAAGCCTAAAAGCAGTTAGCTTAACCCAAGCTGGAGCCAAAATTGGTGACAGCTTGTAGCAGAAGAAGATGTGAAGAATAGCGACGGGGAGGCTTCGAGACCCTGCTGAGCAAGACAGGCAGGTATTCCACGGGTGCAGCTTGCCCGGGATATTCCACAGGTGCAGCTTGCCCGCCATCCCGTCTCCGTGCCAGCCTCCCTGAACCGACAGAGTTCATGAAGCCGACAGGGGGTAGCAGGGGAGGCTTCACCGAGCGAATTTCTGGCTAGCACGCGGCTCTTTAAGGTGACTGGAGAACGGAGGCGGCCTCGGGAGCGCTGTACAGAAGGCACCGGGCAGCAAGGGGTTAAGGTGGTTGCCGAGCGTCACCAGCGGTGGGGCGGGGGTGGGTGTAACGCGTCAGCGGTGACGTCAAAGCCCGGGACTGGAGCGGCGCGCGGGGGCTGGAAAGCACGCGCCGCCCTGCAGGTGCGGCCCGAGTTGCAAAGATGCAAAGCATCATCGTTTGCAGTATTTTTTTTAAAGCTATTTGCGTTCGTTAGGATGGAGCCTTAGTTGTTGTTATTATTTTTAATTTAAATGCTTTATTAAGGTACATCAAGCCGTAAAAACAACATCTTACATTCTAAATTACATCATTCTCAATAAACAAACTAACTTTTTTTTAATATTCGCGAACAAAATCATTACTTCGCAGACTTTGCTCACCTTTGCTCACAGGCGTCTTTAATATTGCAGTGGGGATCGCCCAGAAAACAGCCACCCCAGCGAGGAATTAATTCTTCTTTGCTTAGTTTTCACTTAATTTCGACCAACTTCAACCAGATGTAACAAACGGACATAGTTCTTTCAGACTAGGTTCTTCCGCAGTTTAAGCAATAAAGAATAACAACCTTAAATACCTTAGAAAGGTTTGATTTGATTATCGCAGGTTTAAATAAACAAAGAATTCCTTCTGGGTTTTTGTCCTCCTTGTAACACAAAACCTGAGATAGGTACTCCAGGATACCTTGACTTCAGCCATAATATTAAGGGATCCCGTTTCTGAGAGAGAGGTGTAATTTTGATCTCTTAAAAATGAAAATTTATCTGCTTCAGCAAGGTCTATTAGATTTAGTATCCAGTCTTCAGAAGATGGTGTTATTTGGACGTTCCGTAGCTGAGTGTTAGATAACCTCGCCACAGTAATCACATATAATAATACATCAAGTTTTAGTTTTCCAGATCTCACCGTCTTAAATAGAAATATTTCCGGTCGAAAACGTAACTCTAATAATCGTTTTAATCAGCCTGTACATCCTCTTCCAAAACTTTCTAGCTTGTTTACATATGCACCACAAAGGGAAAAGGGTTAATTATGGTGCCTGCCATCTTTGTTAATTATACAGGGAAACTAAAGGGCTTTTTAAGCAACCCCACTAGACCAGGCTGTCTGCCCTCGGGGGAGGGATCCTAGCTGGCACAGTGGAGCCTCCTTGGACTGCAAGAGTCTTCCTGCGAATGTCATTACATTCGCAGGAAGACTCTTGCAGTCCAAGGAGGCTCCACTCAGCTGTGAAGCAGGAAACCATTCCACAGGGAACACTGGCCTCAGCCCTCCATTGTTATCCCCCCAGGAACTCCCGACACGGAACTTGGTATTTCTCTCCTCCATTTGGTTTTCACAACAGCCTTCCAGAGTAGGTCCAGGACAGCAAGAAGAGAGTGGCCCCAAGTCTCAGCTAAACAGAGCTGCATCATCTTAAGCTTGATGCTTTCATTTGGAGTAATAGATAGAATAGAAAGCTGGAAGCTTCTAGGTTAGCACCTGCTTGTTACTGCAGGGTAACGGGTTCAAAATATTTAAAAGCCAAAAGAAGCTTAAAGCCCGACAAAGGGAATAAAATCAGATGAAATATTTTTTATTCAACGTAACATGACTTGGGGCCGAGCAAAGACCAGCATCAGAGGAGCTGCTTTAAAATGCGCTTGCTGTCTCTTACTTTTATGCCGGTTTGCATCAGAATAGCTTAAGTAAAAGAAAGAATTGCACCCCAAAGAGTTCATCATCATCCAAATCCAATCACATTTGAGAAGGGGTGGAGATGCGTCCCCCTTGCTCTCCAAGGCAACCTTTAAGGGGCAAACTAAGTGCCCTTATTGGAGAAGATATCAAGTATACTGCTTTTTGGCAGTCTCTTAAGAACTTAGGCCCAACCTCCCCTTATCAGTTATGTGTTTTCCCCTACTGTCCCTACTTTTCTAGACAAAAGAGCCTAAAACATTTAGCCCATGTTCTTGCTTTCCTTAGCTAGTATCAGAAAAGAGAGCATGACTCAAAGGTGCTTGGCTGGGGAGCAAGAGACCTCGAAAACAACAGTTCATAATCTCATACATTCCCAGGTAGAATTGAGAACAAAGGGCATTTCATCCAGGCTGTTTGCTGATCTGGCTAGTAACAAAAGCCAGAAAGCAAAAAGGCCGACTTTGGTTCATCTTTAATTGATCATAATTAAAGCATAAAATCATAAAGGCAATGCAATTAGAGAAAATATCAGTATGGAAACTTAAAAGGTTTTTCAATACTCGTTCTGCGCCTACATGCTTAGGATGTAGGAGTTGATAATAAAACTGCAAGGATTGTCATGCCCTTATATAAAGCCGTGGTGTGACCGCCCTTGGAGTGCTGTGTTCAGTTCTGGTTGCCACATCTGAAAAAGGATATCGAAGAGATAGAAAAAGTGCAGAGAAGGGCAACGAGGATGATTGAGGGACTGGAGCACCTTCCCTATGAGGAGCGGCTGCAGCGTTTGGGACTCTTTAGTTTGGAGAGGAGACGTCTGAGGGGGGATATGATTGAAGGCTATAAAATTATGCTTGGGGTAGAAAATGTGTGACAGGCAGAGAAATTTTTCTCTCTTTCTCACAATACACTAGAACCAGGGGCATCCATTGCCAAGAAATGTCTAGGGGAAGAATTAGGACTAATAAAGAGGAAACACTTCCTTCAACTTGCAACGTGTGAGTTTGGGTGTTTGGAATATCCATACTGCCACACGGAGGTGGTGATGGCCACTAACCTGGATAAGCTTTAAAAAGGGCTTGGACAGATGTATGGAGGAGAAGTCGATCTTTGGCTACCAATCTTGATCCTCCTTGATCTGAGATTGCAAATGCCTTATGCAGCAGATAGCCAAGGTGCTCTCCCAAGGAGCAGCAGCTACATGAAAGACCATTTGCTTTCACCTACACTGCCTGTGAAGCTCCCAAAGGCACCTGGTGGAATGGCCCTCACTTTCGCGAGTAGCAGCAGGGAGTGCTGGACCCTAGATCCTGAGACTCTGGTCTGATCCAGCAGGAAGGCTGAGATTCTTATGTTCTTCACTTGAGTGTGGAGGGCTGTTCCCTTGAGGCTTCCAAGGCCAGAGATGGGACACACGCAGCCCCCCCCCCCCAAATCTGTCAGGTGTGCCTCTGGTTGCCACCTGCCACACTGGCCTCTTCGGGGAAACCGGGCCCCTCCCGCGCTGGGCATGCAGCTTCCCAGACGCCCAACCGGCTGCTCAACCTCTGCTGCTCGAGGCCGAGTCACTGCGACGAAAACAAAACACCCAACAGGAACACACCCCAGCCGAGCAGGAAGTCCAGTTTGGGTGCTGAAACCTGGAGGCAGGAAGAAGCCTTCCTTTGTGGCTGGGCTCCCTCCGCCTCTCCTCTGCAGGGAGAGAGGCTGGGCCGCGTCCCCTCCCAGCAGGGCAGGCGTGCCGGCAAGGGAGATGGTATCACACGGGGCCTCCACAGCTGGCTGCCTCTCTTTTCCAGTCCCAGAGAGCACACACCCAGGGCTGAGCCATGGAAAATCCAAGGCGGATGGAAAACCAGCCGGTGCTGGAGGAGAACCCCCAACAAAAAAAACTTCGCCAGCAAGTTGCATAAGGGATTCTTTTTAAATGCCTGGGATGAGTCAACAGGGATGCGGAGGAAGGCGTCACTTGTGAACGCAGGGAAGTTCTCGCCCCAGGTTTGCTTTGCAACGCAGCTCCCTTCCCCACTAAGCATTTGGCCTGGCTCGGAAGTTGATGGGATCTTCCCTGCAAACACAACACAACGCTTCCACACAACTGTCCGGTTGCTCTCAGCTTCTCGTAGTCTTTTCTGCAGTCTCTCCTAAAGTTGCTTTGCCAGGATTTTTCGGGAAGTTTGCATGTAGCAAAGGAAGACGGCTAAAGTTAAAACCAGGGGGCATCCATTGAAACTGCTGGGAGGAAGAATTAGGACTAATCAAAGGAAACGTTTCTTCACGCAACATGTGATCGGTGTTTGGAACATGCTGCCACAGGAGGTGGTGATGGCCGCTAACCTGGATAGCTTTAAAAGGGGCTTGGACAGATTTATGGAGGAGAAGTCGCTCTCTGGCTAACAATCTTGATCCTCCTTGATCTGAGATTGCAAATGCCTTAGCAGACCAGGTGCTCGGGAGCAGCAGCAGCAGCAGCAGGCCATTGCTTTCACATCCTGCAGGTGAGCTCCCAAAGGCACCTGGTGGGCCACTGCGAGTAGCAGAGTGCTGGACTAGATGGACTCTGGTCTGATCTAGCAGGTTCTTTCTGATGTTCTTATGTTCTTAAAGTTGCCATGGCGGAGTAACTGTGGCACCAGAGCACTGCCACAGCAGACTACAGAGAGAAAAAAATATGGGGAACTTTGTTGGCAGCTTCGTGGCAGCGAAACCCTAAACCACACGGAATATTTCCTCTCTTTGTGGCACTGGCCTGGGATTAAAACACTCACAAATTGATTAGATTTGCTTCCTAGGCAGTTGGTCAAAAACCCGGAAGTCCTACAAAGAAAAAAAAAGCGATATCTGGAGAAGTCACTTCTTTATTTACATTGTTAACGGTCAGTGCAATCCATGGGATGAAAATCTAATGAGCAATGTAATAGGACTAGGTTGGCAGGAATCTTACACAGAGCATAAAGTACTGGACACGATATGTTGAAACAAAGCAAAAAAGGGTATTACGCACATAGAAGACAAGGCAGCGGTAACAGGATAGCGTGGAGAGCAAACAACATTGCTTATCTATGTAAGAGGCACAGTGATAATGGATGTGAAGGGTCTCTGAACATGTGCTGAGGGCTTTCCCCAACTGCAGCAGAGCAACAAACAACTCTTATATATCTGGCCAATTTGGTGGCCAGATAATAATAATAATAATAATAATAATAATAATAATAATAATAATAATAATAATAATAATAATAATAATAATAATAATAATGAGGAGGAGGAGGAGGAGAAGAAGAGGAGGAGGAGGAGGAGGAGGAGTTTGGATTTATATCCCCCCTTTCTCTCCTGCAGGAGACTCAAAGGGGCTTACAATCTCCTTGCCCTTCCCCTCTCACAACAAACACCCTGTGAGGTGGGTGGGGCTGAGAGAGCTCCGAGAAGCTGTGACTAGCCCAAGGTCACTCAGCTGGCGTGTGTGGGAGTGCACAGGCTAATCTGAATTCCCCAGATAAGCCTCCACAGCTCAGGCGGCAGAGCGGGGAATCAAACCCGGTTCCTCCAGATTAGATACACGAGCTCTTAACCTCCTACGCCACTGCTGCTCCTAAGATTAACCTGAGCCCCGGCACTTCTTTGCTCATGGGCGCGACAGCATTCGGCCACTGAAACCGGCAGCTGGATTTGGTGCCGAACACCTCTCACCAGCCCCGAAGGCCTGAACCTGTCCCTCCAGCAGCAAACCCCACCCCGGGTTGCTAATTATGGGCTGGCGAGGTGGTGTTTTCCACAGCACACGCTTCAGCCCAGAACTTCCTCTCTCTGCAGGAGGTGGCCTCGAACGTAGGCCTCCTCCCTTAACCTCTCCGATAGCTCTTTGGCCCATTAGAGAAAAACAACCCACGAGGCAAAGGGCTATGATTTGGCTTGTTGCTTTCTCAAGGGATGCTCTGAAGCAGGAAGCACACCCCCCCCCCCCCAATAGTTTCTGGCATGAGAAAAAACTCTGGCCCGTCCCCTGCAGCAACCACACGCCCCGTCCAAACTCTTGTTTGTAGGCACAGAAGTGACGATTGGATGCCAATGTAGCATTATTGATTGCTGTTTTAATGGGGTTTTATTGTAACTATTGTTTTATTGTGTTGTTCACCGCCCAAGAAGGCCCCTATCGCGAGCCGAGGAAGTGCATTCGCTATAAAACCAATTATAAATAAATAAATAAATAAAATAAGGAGAATATACTCTGTGAAAAAGCAAAGGTTTTCTTCTGGCCCCCCATTACTTTCTTTCTGTAAAGGGGAGTTGGCAACCGTAATGTAGCTGACCAAAGTAAAGATGCAGGCTTGAGAATCTATTTTTTTTCTTGTTACTAGGCAAGCTTGACAGCCCAACAGAATGCCCCTTGTTCAGAGTTAACCAGAATGTGCAAACTCAACTGTTTTAAGGTCACACTGCTCCCGACTAGATACCTTGAATTTGCCCTTCTTCTAGGAGACAGAAGAAAGAAACATGAAAATGTTTAGGCTCTTTGTCTAGGAAGAAGGGCAACAAAAAGGCAATAGAGATAAGAAAGAAACAGGCCCTAGTTCATCTTGCGTCAAAGGACCAGGTGCCGACACCTTCCAATAAGGGTCTTAGACATCCCCAGATGTTTTGGGAAAAGGGGAAATCTCCACCTTTCTGTATGACTGATGGATGATGTGGGCATTTGGGGGTGTATTCTTTTCTGCCATTTTGAATGTAACCTGCGATAATGCTATAAAAGTAAGAACACGCTGCCATTTTGACTAGGCTCCTCTAATACTATTTTTTGCCCCAGTTGGCTGAATAAAATTCAAACTGATTTTATTCTGTATCGGCTTGAGCTTTCTTGAGCTTCTCTTACTCTCTGGGTTAACCCGTGTTAACATGTTCAGCTCTGATCCAGTATAACTTAACGTGTGAGGAGATGGGTGGGGGTGAATGTTAGGCCTTAGGAGCAGCAGTGGTGTAGGAGGTTAAGAGCTCGTGTATCTAATCTGGAGGAACCGGGTTTGATTCCCAGCTCTGCCGCCTGAGCTGTGGAGGCTTATCTGGGGAATTCAGATTAGCCTGTGCACTCCCACACATGCCAGCTGGGTGACCTTGGGCTAATCACACAACTTCTCCCGGAGCTCTCTCAGCCCCACCTACCTCACAGGGTGTTTGTTGTGAGGGGGGAAGGGCAAGGAGATTGTCAGCCCCTTTGAGTCTCCTGCAGGAGAGAAAGGGGGGATATAAATCCAAACTCTTCTTCTTCTTCTTCTTAACCCGTGTTAACATGTTCAGCTCTGATCCCGAAGGCAACTTAGCATTACGTGCGAGGAGGCCGAGCAGGGGGGTGAATTTTGGACCCAGGCCTTTTGCCGTAGCCCTGCTCCCTGGGTTTCAGAAACCCAAGCAGGTGCAGGGACGGAGAAACAGGGCGCCGAACTCTCATTGCAGCTGGAAGAATAAAGGACAGCCTTGCCTGCCCCCACCCCTCGCCCCCTCAAGCGCCACGGGTTTCCAACTGAGCTGTGCGCCAAACTGGGCCCCTCCGGCCCGGCCCGTGTCTTGTGGGACCCTTGCCCCGGCCCCTTTGCACAGGGCGTTCCTCCCCCATCCCCGCCCGGCTCTCATTGGAGGCCGCTAAATGAAAAGCAGCTGGCAGGGTCTGCTCTCCGTCACAGGCCTCTCCTGGCTGGCCGCCAAGGATGAGAGCAGCTCTTTCTGGGAGAGAGGCCTGGCCCTGCTGGAGTTGCCGTTTGACGGCTGCGGCACCTGGCAATTAAGCAGTGGGCGTTCCCGGCTCTCCCCTTCCAAGGAGGCTGATCGCAGCCTCTGGTGACCATGGCAACCAGGTTGCGCCCAAGTCGTGGTGGCGATGCCTGGGGATCCCATCTTCCCCCAGGAGCAGCAGTGGCGTGGCGGTTAACAGCAGGCGTGCTCTCATCTGGAGGAACCGGGTTTGATTCCCCGCTCTGCCACCTGAGCTGCGGAGGCTTATCTGGGGAACTCGATTAGCAGCTTCTGCGCAACTTACACGCCTCAGCTAAGAGTGCGGACCTTGGGCTCTGAGTCACGAGAAGCTTCTCGGAGACTCTCATCGGCCCCACCACCTCACAGGGTAATTGTTTGTTGTGAGGGGGGAAGGGCAAGGAGATTATGCCAAGCTCCTTTGGAGTCTCCTGCAGGAGAGAAAGGGGGGATATAAATCCAAACTCCTCCTCCTCCCTCTCCTCACTCTCTCCTCCCTCTATCCTCCCTCCCTCTCTTTCTTCCCTCTTTCTCTCTTCTTCTCTCTTTCTTCTTCTTGCTTCTTCTTCTTCTTCTTCTTTCTTCTTCTTCTTCTTCTTAGTGCTTCTTCTTCTTCTTCTTCTTCTTCTTAGCTTCTTCTTCTGTGTCCACTGTTCTTGGTAAGAGTCTCTCTCAGTCCCCATCCCCTAAGCTCACAGGAACGTGCACATTTGTTGTTGTGAGGGGGAGGGAAGGAAAAGGAGATTGTAAACCCCTTTGAGTCTCCTTGCAGGAGAGAAAGGGGGGATAGAAGTCCAACTCTTCTTCATCTGTAGGGGTTTGGTGACAGGTGATTGGGGCAGACGAATGAGGAGCCGTAGCAGTGAACAAAGAGGCTATGGGTGAGGGGCGGGGGGGAAGAGCTTTTGAGGAAAACGCTCCTTGGCTTGCTGGGGGACCCACCCTCTTTTGTCTTTAGATTAACCTACAGCCAACAGATAGGGCCCAGCAGCAAGGCCAAAACTTTTGGCGTCCGACAGCCCAAAGCAACCGACGGCCCACTTTTTTTTGGCATGAGAACTAGGAACATGCTCCATTGGGTGGTTTACGTGCGTTTCTTCTTCCAGTTGGCCTTCCAGGTGGGGAAGGTTCCGGGCTACGTCCTGTTGTGGGCAGTCCCCAAAGAAGCGTAGTGGTTAAGAGCAGGTGCATTTTAAGCTGCAGGAACCGGGTTCGATTCCCTGCTCTGCTGCTTGAGCTGTGGAGGCTGATCTAGGGAATTCAGATTAGCCTGTACACTCCCACACACGCCAGCTGGGTGACCCCAGAGCTTAGTCACAAAGATTCTTCCGGGAGCTCGGCTCTCAACCCACCCATTCCTCACAGCGAGTGTGTTTGTTAGTGAGGGGCATGGCAGAAGGGCAAGGGCAGATTGTCAAGCCTTTGGAGTTCTCCTTCAGGAGAGAGACGGAGAGATATAAATCCAGCTCTTCTTCCTCTGGGTAGAAGTTGAGCTGGCGGAAATAACAGGGCAGACTTTTTTTCCCTCTCTGGTGTAAGCTTTTCGGTTCACTTGCTCTCCTGGCCGGAGGCGCCGGGATGAGGCTGCCGTTCCCAAGGCGAAAGATTCCGGCTTCTATTCTTAGCTTTCCTTGCTGAGGGCTCTGGCGTTTCAAGCTGCCCCTCTGATCTGTGATCTGGGTCATATATATAGACACAGACACATACAGACATGCCTGAGGGCAGTATTCGTGGCATGTGGATGAGGTTGCGGGGGTCTTTCCCAGGTCCCCACGCCCTAACCCAGGTAAGCCCGGGCTAGCCTGATCTCATTAGCCCTTAGAAGCTCAGCCTGGGTTAGTACTTGGACAGGAGGCCACCAAGAGAATACCACGGTCGCTATGCAGAGCAGGATCAGTGCTAGGGTTGGTGTTGTTGGAAGAAAAGGACTTTATGCTGTTACGCTGTTTCCTGTCTCGACCTACAGAGAGGGTTTTACTAGATAGTCAGTGACTAGATAGGGACCTAGGGATTGTTACCTTTACTCTATCATCCTGGCTCTAGGAGCAGCAGTGGCGTAGGAGGTGAAGAGCTCGTGTTATCTAATCTGGAGGAACCGGGTTTGGTTCCCAGCTCTGCCGCCTGAGCTGTGGAGGCTGATCTGGGGAATTCAGATTAGCCTGGGCACTCCCACACACGCCAGCTGGGTGACCTTGGGCTAGTCACAGCTTCTCGGAGCTCTCTCAGCCCCACCCACCTCACAGGGTGTTTGTTGTGAGGGGGGAAGGGCAAGGAGATTGTCAGCCCCTTTGAGTCTCCTGCAGGAGAGAAAGGGGGGATATAAATCCAAACTCCTCCTCCTCTTCCTCCTCCTCCTTCTTCTCCTTCTTCTTCTTGGTCCTGGAGGCCAAGCACCCAGTGGCTCTTTCCTGGCTAAGCCCTGGGCCTCCCGGGAGGTGTATTGAGCTCTGGTTTGCGCCTGATCCGTCTCTCTCCAGCGCTCACCTCCACCTGCGAAGCAAAGCGGCAGGTGCTCAGGCCCGACCTGGGTGCCAAAGGATCGGGAATCACACGTGTGACCAAGGATTTTGGGGAATCCCAGGTGAATGCACACACAGGTGCGACTAATCTATGAAACTAACCATCTATGGATGGGAGCTGTATGGTAGAAGCAACGCACCGCATGCTTAACAAGATGATTCATTCCAAAATAATGTGTGACACTGCTTATTGATATCTAAACTGGAAACTTTAGCCAACAACACTGTTCAGGAGCAGCAGTGGCGTAGTGTTTAAGAGCAGGTGCATTCTAATCTGGAGGAACCGGGTTTGATTCCCCGCTCTGCCGCCTGAGCTGTGGAGGCTTATGTAGGGAATTCAGATTAGCCTGTGCACTCCCACACACACCAACTGGGTGACCTTGGGCTAGTCACAGCTTCTCGGAGCTCTCTCAGCCCCACCTACCTCACAGGGTGTTTGTTGTGAGGGGGGAAGGGACAGGAGATTGTCAGCCCCTTTGAGTCTCCTAAGGGGGAGAAAGGGGGGGATATAAATCCAAACTCTTCTTCGTCTTCTCTTCTTCCTCATTCCAGAGTTACACTGTATACAGTATTTGTTACGCTTTCCCTTTAAGAAGATCGGAGTCCACTCCTTCTGGTTTGCAGGTGAATAGAGAATCTGAAGGGGATGTAGAGACTCAGTACAAAACACAGAATCTGCTGAAGGATCTTGCGCACAAATGGGACTATTGAACTGTACAGACGCGTGTATACGTTGTCCATGTTACAACACTGTTGTGTAGCCCTCGAACCACCCTCACTTCTGTGTGTCTTCTTCAATGTGTTGTTTTTGCACATACACCCTCCGTCAATAGTTGAGCGGCAAGAGTTTAACGCGTTCTGTTCTTAATTACCGTATTGTTACGCTGCATTCGCTCTGATTTTTTTCCCTGTCAAGGCTGCCTGCGGATATGCTCGAAAAAGCTGCGCTGGACTCTTGGGCTTAGCTCCGGACTACTGCTTGCCCGTGGAAGGTGAGCCGGCACCGAGGCCCCAGGCCCCTGTGACAAACCAGCTAAAAAAAAGAGAAAAGGCAGCAATACAAAGGAAAAGGGGGGGGAGGGTAAGAGGTGGTATTTTTAGCAGCTGAGCACCAGCCTTTGCCTGCCCAAACTGGCTCTTCTTCGTAGTCAGTGAGTCACCGCCAGAGCTCACACCATTCTCCGTGCGCACGTCAGACAAGTGCGTTAGAAAAGGCCGCGGCTGCGCTCCTGGCGGGGAAGGGGGTGGGTGGGAACACACACACACACACACTCCTACTCCTGACAACTCTGCAGGATACCAACAGCCCCTGGAAAGGGAAACAGGGAGGGAGGAAAGAGACCGATCGATGGAGGCAGCAGAACCGGTTCTACCGCCAACCCCACCCTCGGCAGAGCTTTCCAAGAAAGGCCAAGCTGGGTTGCTTGTGCCTGCAACTCCCTCTGCTGACGGCTTCCTCTTAGGACAGTGGTGGCGAACCTATGGCACGGGTGCCAGAGGTGGCACTCAGAGCCCTCTCTGTGGGCACACGCAAACAGAGTGCCCTCCCCACACATATATCTAGGCTGGCCTGAAGAAGAAGAGAAGAAGAAGAGTTTGGATTTATATCCCCCCTTTCTCTCCTGGAGGAGACTCAAAGGGGCTGACAATCTCCTTGCCCTTCCCCCCGCACAACAAACACCCTGTGAGGTAGGTGGGGCTGAGAGAGCTCCGAGAAGCTGTGACTAGCCCAAGGTCACCCAGCTGGCGTGTGTGGGAGTGCCCAGGCTAATCTGAATGCCCCAGATAAGCCTCCACAGCTCAGGCGGCAGAGCTGGGAATCAAACCCGGTTCTTCCAGATTAGATACACGAGCTCTTAACCTCCTACGCCACTGCTGCTCCGCCTGGGCCGCTGGGCTCGATTATTAGCATTAAACCTCAAACCTAGTTTTGGGGAAGCCGTGTAGGTAACCCTGTTAAGCGCTGTTAAACCCCACTGATTTTCATGCAAAGAACTAAAGCGTGATCCTTTACCTGGGAGTAAGCTCGGTTGCTGGCAATGGGGCTTGCTTCTGAGTAAACCCTCCTAGGGTCGTGATTCACCCGTTGGAACAGTTGCACGGTTGCTTCAAAGCAAAGCCACCGATTACCACCAGAAACTTACTCGAGTAGCATGCGCCATTTTCAGAGCCAACCATTTTTTTCTAAACTAAAACCTCAGTAATCAGGTTAAATTGCCGTGTTGGCACTTTGCCATAAATAAGTAGATTTTAGGTTGCAATTTGGGCACTTGGTCTTGAAAAGGTTCGGCATCACTATCTCAGGAAGATCTAGTAGAGAAGGCACCCGGCTGCTGCTCTGGTTCGCAGCCCTTCGGCGAGGAGGGCGTTTCCAGTGGGGAGCAAAGAGGAGAGCCGCAGCCCCTGCTTGACGGGCCAAAATATCTGCCCAGGTTATTTTCAGAGGACAGCGGTGTTATCCTGCCACAGGAGAGCTACAAAGACCAGCAACTCCTGAGAGACCAGCAAGAGGTTTGGGGAGTACGAGCTTTCGAGAGTCAACGCTTCGTTCGTCAGATGGCGCCTAACAAAAGGAACTTGAAATCTTGAAAGCTCACAACCCAGAAATCTTGTCGGAGCTCCTGCACTCGGATCTCGTTCATCTGCTACCCTGTTTCCACGAAAATAAGCCCTACCTCGAAAATAAGCCCTAGCATGATTTTTCGGGGTTTTTGGAGGATGCTTGAAATAAAAACCCTGCTCCAAAATAAGCCCTAGTTACAGATTCCCCGACGCAGCTGATCCGGTCATGCAGGAGGGGTGCAAAATCATGGAAAATAACAAGACCTCCCCTGGAAATAAGCCCTAACGCACCTTTCGGAGCAAAAATTAATATAAGCAGTGGCGTAGGAGGTTAAGAGCTCGTGTATCTAATCTGGAGGAACCGGGTTTGATTCTCCGCTCTGCCGCCTGAGCTGTGGAGGCTTATCTGGGGAATTCAGATTAGCCTGTGCACTCCCACACACGCCAGCTGGGTGACCTTGGGCTAGTCACAGCTTCTCGGAGATCTCTCAGCCCCACCCACCTCACAGGGTGTTCGTTGTGGGGGGGAAGTGCAAGGAGATTGTAAGCCCCTTTGAGTCTCCTGCAGGAGAGAAAGGGGGGTATAAATCCAAACTCGTCCTCCTCCTCCTCCTCCTCCTCCTCTTCTTCTTCTTCTTCTTCTTCTTCTTCTTCTTATTATTATTATTATTATTATTATCATCACTATTATTATTATTATTATTATTTTTAGGGAAACACGGGAATAGACTAACATGACTGCTATGTCTAAACTCTGCATCCTGAGAGTTTTGCAGTGTTGCTGCTACAGATAAACATTGCAGATACACATATATTGATTACTAAAAGCATTTTGCACCAGATCTCAAAGGAGAATAAAAAGAAGAGTTTGGATTTATACTCCTGTAAGGAGTATAATCAAGGCAGCTCCCGTCCTCTCCCTGCAATAGACACATTGTCAGGTAGCTAGGGCTGAGAAAGTTCTGAGCGAACTGTAACTAGCCCAGGGGTCTGCAACCTGCGGCTCTCCAGATGTTCATGAACTACAAATCCCATCAGCCCCTGCCAGCATGGCCAAGTGGTAGGGCTCATGGGAATTGTAGTACATGAACATCTGGTGAGCCACAGGTTGCAGACCCCTGAACTAGCCCAAGGTCAGCCAGCAGGCTTCACATGGAAGAGCAGGGAACATCTGGAGAGTCCATGAACATCTGGAGAGCCGCAGGTTGCAGACCCCTGAACTAGCCCAAGGTCAGCCAGCAGGCTTCACATGGAAGAGCAGGGAACATCTGGAGAGCCGCAGGTGGCAGACCCCTGAACTAGTCCAAGGTCAGCCAGCAGGCTTCACGTAGAAGAGCAGGGAAACAAACCTAGTTACCAGATTAGAGTCCACTGCTCACGTGCAGGAGTTGGGAATCAAACCCAGTTTTCCAGATTAGCGTTCATAGGCCTTAGCTGCTACACCATGCTGGTGTAACCCCTATGTTAATAAGAACATAAGAACAAGCCAGCTGGATCAGACCAGAGTCCATCTAGTCCAGCTCTCTGCTACTCGCAGTGGCCCACCAGGTGCCTTTGGGAGCTCACGTGCAGGATGTGAAAGCAATGGCCTTCTGCGGCTGTTGCTCCCGAGCACCTGGACTGTTAAGGCATTTGCAATCTCAGATCAAAGAGGATCAAGATTGGTAGCCATAAATCGACTTCTCCTCCTCCATAAATCTGCCCAAGCCCCTTTTAAAGCTATCCAGGTTAGCGGCCATCACCACCTCCTGTGGCAGCATATTCCAAACACCAACCACACGTTGCGTGAAGAAGTGTTTCCTTTTATTAGTCCTAATTCTTCCCCCCAGCATTTTCAATGGATGCCCCCTGGTTCTAGTAGTGTGAGAGAGAAAAATTTATCTCTCTCAACATTTTCTACCCCATGCATAATTTTATAGACTTCAATCATATCCCCTCTCAGCCGTCTCCTCTCCAAACTAGAGTCCCAAAGAATGGGACTCTATGTTAAGAATGGGATGACCCAGAAAGGGGCGGAGTTTGGAAGAAGCAGAACTCATGAGGTTGGAGGAAGCAAGGCTACCAGGCTGAGACCTGGACACATTATTATAGGCTCTTAACACCTTGTTTAAGGCTTTTTGTGTGTGAAAGGTTGAGAGTTCTTTTGGGGACCTTCATCATCTTGAATCCAATACACCCAGCTTCTGAAGTTTTCATGAGCCACCCGCTCGCAGGAAGAAACGGACTTAAGAACATAAGAACAAGCCAGCTGGATCAGACCAGAGTCCATCTAGTCCAGCTCTCTGCTACTCGCAGTTGAAGAGATAGAAAAAGTGCAGAGAAGGGCAACGAGGATGATTGAGGGACTGGAGCACCTTCCCTATGAGGAGAGGCTGCAGCGTTTGGGACTCTTTAGTTTGGAGAGGAGACGTCTGAGGGGGGATATGATTGAAGTCTATAAAATTATGCATGGGGTAGAAAATGTTGACAGAGAGGAGACATTTTCTCTTTTCTCTCTACAATGCTAGAACCAGGGGCATCCATTAGAAAAATGCTGGGGGGGAAGAATTAGGACTCAATAAAAGTAAAGTACTTCCTTCCGCGCCCACGCAACGCATGTGGTTGGTGTTTTGGAATATGCTGCCACCAGGAGGTGGTGGATGGCCACTAACCTGGATAGCTCTTTAAGCGGGGCTTGGACAGATTGATGGAGGAGAAGTAGATCTATGGCTACCAATCTTGGATCCTCTCTTTGATCTGAGATTGCAAATGCCTTAACAGTCCAGGGTGCTTAGAACTTAGCACACCGCATGAAGAGCCATTGCTTTCAACATCCTGCATGTGAGCTCCCAAAGGCACCTAATTGGTGGGCCACTGCAGTAGCAGAGAGCTGAACTAAGATGGAATCTGGTCTGATCCTAGCTGGCTTGTTCTTAAGTGTTCTTTAATGTTCTTGAAAGTGGCCCTGCCAGGTGCCTTTAGAAGCTCAAGCATGCAGGATGTGTGGGAGAAGCAATGGCCTTCTCGCGAACCCAGGTAATTACAAGGCTGGAATTAGGACTTGAAATGAAACTTAACAGGACCGTGAAGTGTTAAGTTAAATGTTAATGTTTCATAGGTGTTATATGTTAAGAAAAGTAAACCATTTTGTTTAAAATTTAGTTGTTGCCGACTCCTTCCACATTCTGCCCGACAGAACCCATAAGCTGAGGTTCCGCTGGCTCACGACGCCTCTGGCTTCGAGACGGCCCAACCTGCTCGAGATGCATTTTGAGAAGGAACTTTGTGTCGGACCTCGGATCTGGAAACAACGGAAACTGTAGATTTGTTCTAAAGCAGTGGTGGCGAACCTTTGGCACTCCCGATGTCATGGACTACAATTCCCATCAGCCCCTGCCAGCATGGCCAATTGGCAGGGTTTGACCCAGCATGCAAAGTGCTCCAAACGGGAACGGAGACTGGATAGTCAGCCAGCTCGAGCACCCCGCTGAAGAGTAACCAGTCTGCATAACCAAGTGGTCGATCTATGGCAGTGATAGCAAACCTTTTCAGGACCGAGTGCCCAAATTGCAACCCCAAACCCACTTATTTATCGCAAGGTGCCAACACGGCAATTTAACCTGAATACTGAGGTTTTAGTTTAGAAAAAACGGTTGGCTCAGAGGCATGCGTTACTCGGGAGTAAGCTTGGTGGTAGTGGGTGGCTTTGCTTTGAAGTAACCGTGCAACTCTTCCAACGGGTGAATCACGACCCTAGGAGGGTTTACTCAGAAGCAAGCCCCATTGCCAGCAATGACCCTCCCAGGTAAAGGATCACGCTTTAGTTCTTTGTATGAAAATCAGTGGGGTTTAACAGCACTTAACAGGGTTACCTACACTGCTTCCCCAAAACTAGGTCTTAGGTTTAATGCTAATAATCAAGCCCAGCGGCCCAGGCCAGCCTAGATTGAGGGGGGGGGGGCACTCTGTTTGCGTGTGCCCACAGAGAGGGCTCTGAGTGCCACCTCTGGCACCCGTGCCATAGGTTCGCCACCACTGATCTATGGCAAGCGGTCCAACTGTCATGTTGGAAACTTCCACAGGAATTCATTTCTGTGATTTACAGCCTGGTTTCCTCAAGGCCGAGCGAATCGGTACAATTAACAAAAACGGGACGTTCAATAAACAATGCGTTACGACCGTAGAAGCCCAGAACCAGCCAGAAAGAACTGGAAACAGCCGACACGCAGCATTCCGACACTTCGTTCTCTGCAAAGGCAAGGCTGGGTTGAGAGGTTCCTTTGGGAGCCCTACAAATGCTCACCGCTCCGGAGATTTACCATCGCTTAAAGCTAGATTATTCGATCGAGAACATCAATTTCTCCTGAGCAAAGTGCAAAGCTCTTGCTCTCCAATATTCTTTGGGATTATCCCTCAGAAATCTAGCCCTGCTATATACCTGGAACATCTTGTTAATTATAATTGCAGATGGGTCATGACTAGAGCAAGGTGTAACTCTTTTCCGTCAGTACATCTTCAAGGTCGCTTCTCTAATATCCCACAAAATGAGCGCTGCTGTCGTTTCTGTCCTGATACAACTGATTCACTTTCTCATATTCTGCTTCACTGTTCAAAATACGACAACATCAGAACTGATTTGAGAACTGTATTACCAACAGGATTTATGCTCCTTTCTGATAAGATAAAAATGGCTAAGCTTCTAAATAACTCTCATGCTGAAATCTCTGAAGCTGTTGCTACATTTTTATTCTGTGTACTGCAAGTTGTGCAATAATGATCTTTTTACTGTATTTGGAACTCATGACACACATCGGTTTTATGCCTAATAAAGGATTTGGATTTGGGTTGAGAGGAGAACGTGGTGTGTGTGTGTGTGTGTGTGTGTGTCTTCAAGCCTATCAAGAGGGAAAAAAAATACAGCAGAGATTTCAAATGAACAAACTTTATTTCACTCCCAGTTTGGAAACCGAGTAACAAAAAGAAATATTTTCACAGACAGCATAAACGTACAAGCCTGTCTATTCTAAACCGGTGGCAAATGGCAGCAATGCTCGCTCAGCTGGGACGTCACCTTTGCTGGGGGAATGACAGGATCTCAGCCCTGTCGTCGCAGCCAAGTCCCTCCACAGGATTGTGTGAATGTGGCGTCGCCCCCCTCCGCCCCCGAAACCTTCAGTGCATCTATGGGCTACTTCGTCTGCATCTTGGGTGGGGAAAGGGGAGCCAGCGCTGGATTCCCAAAGGAGAATGCTCAACGTCAGGGCGACCGCTCTTCAGTGGCTACCCGGCCGTGTCAGAATGCAAAGCCCTCTAATCTGGATAGCTCAGGGGTCTGCAACCTGCGGCTCTCCAGATGTTCATGGACTACAAATCCCATCAGCCCCTGCCAGCATGCTGGCAGGGGCTGATGGGATTTGTAGTCCATGAACATCTGGAGAGCCGCAGGTTGCAGACCCCTGGGATAGCTGAAGGGGAGTAACAAAGACCCCCTCATCCAACAAAGAGGTCCAATTCTGACTCTCTTGCCCATGACACTCTTACCAGAAGGAAGCCAGCCTGTGAGATGCAACACAAATGTGTTCCCAGGGACAAGATGGGTGGGTCAATCCAAGTTCACTGGAAACAGTGGCTTTACACATTTCTTTGCCACAAGGGGGTCAGTCCTATCTGGCGAGAGCTGCCACTCAATTCTGGCCATCCTCATTCTTGGGCCTTACTGCGTGTTTGTCACAAACGGTCTTTATAGGGCAGAGCCAATGCCCCTTAACAACCCAAAAAAGGAATAATTTTGTTTAAACGTAGTTTGCGGAAGGGAGGAGGCCGGGGATTCTTGTAAATATGGCAACCATTTTCAATTCTATTGCTTCTAAAGAAGGTGAATTACTTCTGTTTGCATCAAAGCTATTCCAAAAGGGAAACAAACAAGTTTTGCACAACCAAACGGGGCTGAAAATACAATTCGCCGGGGCACAATGACAAGTGTCCACTAAAGCTGATTTCAGAAAAGTGGCCAAGAGGCCTGCAATACCCCGGGCATGATTTCTAATCACAAACTTTGTCTAAAACCACTAACAAAAGCCTCGTTGGCAGGGGGTGGGGGTGTGGAGTCGAGTCAGGCCTCACTTCTGGATCTCTGCAAGAAGGAAAAACTGAAGAACCTAGAATTCGTTGTGTGGAGAGACTGCGGGAGACGGCAGCTCTTCCTCGCTTGAACACACAGAACTGGAAGCCAACGCAGTCTCTCACAATGAGCGCTTCCTCACTGTTTTGCTGGCTGTCTCCCCGGCTTCTTTTCTTGCTGTCCTCGGCCACTCCCGGGTATGGCGCCTCGGCCGCGGCCACCGAACACCCCTTGGACAGAAAGAGCAGAATTGAATCAGAGACTCCCTTCGGCAGGAGTTTCGCCCACTCGCCCCAGGACTGGCCCAAAGGGAGTCCCAGTCTTGTTCACCCCGGCAGCTGGTACTCAGCTAGCCTGTCCTCCCAGTGCAGAGGCTCCATTTCCCAGCCCAGAGGCAGCCTAACTCTGGAGCTGGAGCTCTGCCACCACTGAAGGAATACCTCGCCCTGCGCTGCCGATCCCGCGCCCCTTCTGCTGCTTCTGCTGCTGCATTCCGCCCCGGCCCCGGCCTTTTGACACCACTTCCTCCTTCACCATGTCAATGATCTCATCTGGGATGCGCAAGTACTTGATGGTGCTGCCACGGATGTAGCATTCGGGCATCCTCCAGAACTTGTCTCCATCCTGCCCGGGAGAGAGGAGAGGAAGATGAGAAAGAACTGAGCTGCCGGCTCTCCCAGCTGCACGGCATCAGGCTCTGCCTTACCTCGCGAAGAAGGGCTTGGAGCTGGCTCTGCTGCCTGTATTCCCTTGTGAGGAGCTAGCTCCAAATGCACGGTGTCTCCAGGCTCCACATCAGGGTTCTCCGGGCCCAGGGATTGGCTCACGACACCTATCTTCCCTGCTTCCTGCACTCCACCTGTTGCATGTGTGGCCCTCCAATGCTAGGAGTTTGTGGCCTTGCTGACTAAGCAGCACGCTCGTTGGGCTCTAAGAGTACAAGACCCCTAGATCAGCAGTTCTCAACTTGGGGGTCGAATGAGCCTTTCACAGGGGTCGCCTAAGACTCTCTGCATCACTCCCACCCAGTTAATCACCAAAGGGAAGGAAAGTTCAGGTCGATCGCTTATCCAAACTCTTTTGGCTGACAGGAATGAGACAACAGCAGCTCCAGAGGCACTTTTTTCTGACCACAGGACTGATTGAAAGATCTCAAACAGATCCTGATCTCAAACAGATCTCAAACAGATCCTGAACTAAAAAGAGGAACAGCAACATCAGGATTAGCCTTTCGGACAACGTAATATCTGGAGCAGTTCACGCCGAGCACAATTTAATATTTTGAAGCAGTTACTACATGAAATGAGGACCAATTAGACCTCCGTTTGTTTTTTTAAAATGCCATTAAAGGTTTCTGATTGTGATTCTATCTTTGATCTTAAGGTGATCTGGCCCCTCCTGCAGACTTCCCATTTTCCACCCAACAGCGTGCCCTTTGCTTCCCGAAGGCTCAACCTGTGGATGACTGTTGCCCAAAGAGAAAACTGGAGCCTTCCGGAAGGGCCTTCCACTGCCCTCTAGTGGATGCGAAATCAGGAAGGAGGCATGCAGAACGAGGCTCGTTTACAACACATAAGAACATAAGAACAAGCCAGCTGGATCAGACCAGAGTCCATCTAGTCCAGCTCTCTGCTACTCGCAGTGGCCCACCAGGTGCCTTTGGGAGCTCACGTGCAGGATGTGAAAGCAATGGCCTTCTGCTGCTGTTGCTCCTGAGCACCTGGACTGCTAAGGCATTTGCAATCTCGGATCAAGGAGGATCAAGATTGGTAGCCATAAATCGACTTCTCCTCCATAAATCTGTCCAAGCCCTTTTTAAAGCTATCCAGGTTAGTGGCCATCACCACCTCCTGTGGCAGCATATTCCAAACGCCAATCACACGTTGCGTGAAGAAGTGTTTCCTTTTATTAGTCCTAATTCTTCCCCCCAGCATTTTCAATGGATGCCCCCTGGTTCTAGTATTGTGAGAAAGAGAGAAAAATTTCTCTCTGTCAACATGCACAATTTTATAGTCCTCAATCATATCCCCCCTCAGACGTCTCCTCTCCAAACTAAAGAGTTCCAAACGCTGCATCCTCTCCTCATAAGGAAGGTGCTCCAATCCCTAAATCATCCTCGTTGCCCTTCTCTGCACTTTATCTCCTTAATATCCTTTTTTGAGATGTGGCGACCAGAACTGAACACGGTACTCCAAGTGCGGTCGCATCACTGCTTTATATAAGGGCATGACAATCTTTGCAGTTTTATTCTCAATTCCTTTCCTAATGATCCCCAGCATAGAGTTTGCCTTTTTCACAGCTGCCATGCACTGAGTTGACATTCCCATGGAACTATCAACTAAGATGCCCAAGCGTCAGGGATGCTGACCAGCCGACTTGGCATCGTCGACGGAGGAAAACAAATGCCAGTGAATCCAGACCATTCGCTGGCATTTGTTTTCCTCCGTCGATATCCAACGCCTATGGCGTGATAGTTTTGGCTGCATTATCAAAACAACTCACTGACGCAACTCACCTTGAGAGAACCCCATCACTCTAAATGGTGCACAACAGTTATAACAAAGATTGGGGAATTGGGCTATGATAGTGACTCTCTGAACATGCTAACCCTTACTGAGACATTTGCCCTCACCAAAGAGCGGCTACTAGCAATGGATTATCAACAACTGCAGAGCTTGGCCAACAAAGCCTGCTCGCCAATGAACGTGGCAATTCCATTTGTGCAGGGAAACCCAGCCTACTATATTGCAGCGCTTACCAACCCTATATATAGGAGAGCCTACACGCTGGCTAGGTTTAACATTATGCCATCCCCGCTCCGTAGAGGAAGACTCAAGGGTCTACCAAACGATAAGAGGCTTTGCCCCTGCAGCCCAGGGCAGTTGGATTCCATTGCGCACATCCTCTTCACAAGGGCTTTGGGAAAAGTTGAGAGAAGCCCAAGGTGGGGAAGTTGTCCCAAACCGCATTTTGTTCGTTCCTGAGCTTCGCCTGGCAACTTTGGGAGGCGGGAGGGAGGGGCAGGATCCGAGGGCGAACCTGGAAAGCGTGGAAAGAACAGGGCTCCGTTTCAGCCTTCCACCAACATTAAAGTCTATACAATTATGCCTGGGGTAGAAAATGCTGACAGAGAGAAATTCTTCTCTCTTTCTCACAATACTAAAACCAGGGGGCATACATTGAAAATGCTGGGGGGAAGAATTAGGACTAATAAAAGGAAACACTTCTTCACACAACGCGTGATTGGTGTTTGGAATATGCTGCCACAGGAGGTGGTGATGGCCGCTAACCTGGATAGAAGAAGAAGAGTTTGGACTTATATCCCCCCTTTCTCTCCTGTAGGAGACTCAAAGGGGCTGACAATCTCCTTGCCCTTCCCCCCTCACAACAAACACCCTGTGAGGTGGGTGGGGCTGAGAGAGCTCCGAGAAGCTGTGACTCGCCCAAGGTCACCCAGCTGGTGTGCATGGGAGTGTACAGGCTAATCTGAATTCCCCAGATAAGCCTCCACAGCTCAGGCGACAGAGCGGGGAATCAAACCCGGTTCCTCCAGATCAGAGTGCACCTGCTCTTAGCCACTGCTCTTAGCCACTACGCCACTGCTGCCAAGCTTTAAAAGGGGCTTGGATAGATTTATGGAGGAGGAGATGTCAATCTCTGGCTACCAATCTTGATCCTCCTTGATCTGAGACTGCAAAGGCCTTAGCAGACCAGGTGCTCGGGAGCAGCAGCAGCAGGCCATTGCTTTCACATCCTGCCTGCGAGCTCCCAAAGGTATCTGGTGGGCCTCTGCGAGTAGCAGAGTTCTGGACTAGATGGACTCTGGTCTGATCCAGCAGGCTCTTTCTTATGTTCTTATAAGGGTGGCAAGACTCGACTTCCGACATGGTGACCCTTGGAATCCACGTCCTCCAAAACGTTCTACCATTAACCGCCTTGCTCAGGTTTGCGAACTGAAGGCCGTGGCTTCCTTTGTAGAGCTGATCCATCTTATGTTGGGTCCTCCTCTTTTCCTGCTGCCTCCAACCTTTCCTGGCACTATTGTCTTTCCAGTGACTCCTAATTATGTGACCAAAGTACAACAGCCTCAGTTGCCACGGGTGTCAAACTCGCGGCCCTTCAGCATGATGCTGGCAGGGGATGACGGGAACTGTAGTCCATAACCTCTGGAGGGCCGCGAGTTTGACACCTATGACTGGTTCTAGAGAGAGTTCAGGTTTGATTTGATCGAAAACCCACATTGGTCTTTTTGGCCATAGCATTCATAAAACCTGCCTCTGGGCAGGCCCAGGATCAAATCCCCGCCGCTCTCTCAGCCTATCATACCTCACAGGGCTGTTGTGTAATTGCGAATGAGAACAGGACAACTGCATATACCAGTGATGGCGAACCTATGGCACGGGTGCCAGAGGCGGCACTCGGAGCCCTCTCTGTGGGCATGTGCACACAGAGTTCATCATGTGGGTGGTGGAAAATCACCCCCACACCACACACACATATCTAGGCTGGCCTGGGCCACTGAGCATGATGTGCATGCACCGTGGTGAGCAGGGAGGACTTGGCTGGCGGGCCTGGTGCCTGTGCTCCGGGTGGCTGCTGCCCGAGGGGGGGGGGTCGCCGAGGAGGCAGAGATGCTAGAGAGGCACAGAGCGGTGTGCGCGGGACTTGCTGGAGGCTAGAACAGGCTGGCCCCTGCTCGAGCGGGTGGGGCAGAGGAAGAGGGAGCCAACCGATTTTTTGTAAACTAAAACCTCAGCATTCAGATAAAATTGCGGGGTTGGCACTTTGCGATAAATAAGTGGAGTTTGGGTTGCAATTTAGGCACTCGGTCTCAAAAAGGTTCACCATCACTGGCATATACTATACTGAACTTCTTGGGAGGGAGGGTGGGACAAATATACAATTACTTATTATCCCAAGCATACTGGCTTGCTTTTTAAGTTCAGAATATGAAAGCAGACCATGTGGATTCCAGTAAAGACCAGGAACACATTTTACGGGACTAAAGTCAACTGTTGGCAGGCAAGCATGGGGCAAGGTGTGTGTGTGTGTGGTGTCTTCAGACTGACCCCTACCAGTTACCCTATTTTGGGTTCGTATATGGTTCAGGCTAAAAGATGGATGCCCAATATTAATCCTGGACTTTTTGATTCCCCAAATGTCAGGAGGCCTGTGATTATGGGTTTTGCTTTTGCTGCTTTCTAAATGCACGGGGGGTGGGGGGGGTGGTGGAGGAATGGGTTAAATGCATTTCTAAAGGATCATTCCGCACATGCAGAATAATGCACTTTCAAACTGCTTTCAGTGCTCTTTGAAGCTGTGCGGAATGGCAAAATCCACTTGCAAACAGTTGTGAAAGTGGTTTGAAAACGCATTATTTTGAGTGTGCGGAAGGGGCCACTGTCTTTCTACTGTTTCTGTAGGATGTTATGCAGTACCAGGTGGTGCCCAAGGTCACTGCCTGACCATCTCACGTTATCTTTCTTATGGTAACTTTTAGGCGTGCTTTCCCAGGCTGGGGAGTGCAAGTTGTTTTAACTATTGGGTGTTGCGCGGGCAATTCTCAGTACTGGCTTTGACCAGGGAAGATCCAACACTATTAAAAACTACTGTTCTTCAACAAGAGTTTGCGTGTGTTTTGGGGATTCTGACACCAAATGAGAGGCTTTGCCTGAAGCTATTCTCCGCCCCCTTCCTCCCCCCCCCCCCAAATTAAATATGGATAGCAGCTAACAATGTCTTTCCTGCATCTTTGACCATTTAGCCATCTGGATAAGCGAACTCCCACAGCCTGGGAAAACAATAACAAACAGCCTGGGAGAGCCACACCTGTGCTCTCCCCAAAAGGGGCCATGCCGGGTGCCTGGCATCTGAATGGCAATTGACACCTTGCCCCTTCCTTCCCTACAGTGTTCATGGGATTCCTTATTCATTGCTTATCAACTGACTATGGCTGTCTTCCTTCCAGGGAGACCAGAGCACTGCGCTAGCCTCACAGCGTGCTTGCCATATAGCTGAATGGGGATTTGAAGCAGGCCACCTCACCTGAATCCCACACTCTAACCCAGTGATGGCGAACCTTTTTGAGACCGAGTGCCCAAACTGCAACCCAAAACCCACTTATTTATCGCAAAGTGCCAACAGGGCAATTTAACCTGAATACTGAGGTTTTAGTATAGGGTTGGCTCCAAGGCATGCGTTACTCAGGAGTAAGCTTGATAGTAGTCGGTGGTTTTACTTTGAAGCAACTGTGCAACGCTTCGAACAGGTGAATCACGACCCTAGGAGGGTTTACTCAGAAGCAAACCCCATTGCCAGCAACCAAGCTTACTCCCAGGTAAAGGATCATGCTTTCGTTCTTCCCATGAAAATCAGTAGGGTTTAACAGCGCTTAACAGGGCTACCTACACTGCTTCCCCAAAACTAGGTCTTAGGTTTAATGCTAATAATCTCCCTGAAATAATTACACTATTATCACATGATGAACTCTGTGCACGCGTGCCCACAGAGAGGGCTCAGAGTGCCACCTGTGCCGTAGGTTCGCCACCACTGCTCTAACCCCAGAGGAGCAGCATAGGAACCACCAAATGCAGCGCTCAGACACGAATCAAAGAACACGAAAGGCACTATTTCAGCCAGAAAAATCAGAAATAGCAGAACACATAATAAACCAACCTGGACACAGAATATTTGAAAACACAGAAATTCTGGACCACTCTGACAACCACTACGTCAGACTACACAGAGACGCCATTGAAATCCACAAGCACGTGGACAATTTCAACAGGAAGGAAGGAACAGAATTTGGCTGCCAGTTTTGAAAAACACTAGAGTCAAGACAGTGACTAATCAGCTCCACACAGACACAGGATGGCTATAGATAATCAAAGGGAACAAAGGCCAGACTACTATTCAGATGCCTCACCTATTGACCTTGCTATCTCCATTGTTACTCACATGCTACACTTCATTGTTACTCAGTTGCCAGGCCACTCCTATTCAGATGCTCTCACCTATTGACCCTCACTCACAAGTATATATACTCCACTTGCTTTCCTTTCCAACTATCAGATCCTCTGAAGATGCCAGCCACAGATGCAGGTGAAACGTCAGGAGAGAATGCTGCTAGAACACGGCCATATAGCCCGGAAACCACACAGCACCCCAATCATTCAATAAAACAGATTTCATTATCAATCAAGTCTGGATATTGGACAAACTAGGGCCACGACAGTTTGAGAAGACTGCTTTTTGGCAGCCTAAATTGTGTATATGGTGTGCATAACACAATAGAAGCTGTTAGAACAGCTAGCATAACAATGTAGGATTAAGAACATAAGAAATAGCCTGCTGGATCAGACCAGAGTCCATCTAGTCCAGCTCTCTGCTACTCGCAGTGGCCCACCAGGTGCCTTTGGGAGCTCACAGGCAGGATGTGAAAGCAATGGCCTTCTGCTGCTGCTCCCGAGCACCTGGTCTGCTAAGGCCTTTGCAGTGAGATCAAGGAGGATCGAGATTGGGAGCCAGAGATCGACTTCTCCTCCATAAATCTGTCTAACCCCCTTTTAAAGCTATCCAGGTTAGTGGCCATCACCACCTCCTGTGGCAGCATATTCCAAACACCAATCACACGTTGCGTGAAGAAGTGTTTCCTTTTATTAGTCCTAATTCTTCCCCCCAGCATTTTCAATGGATGCCCCCTGGTTCTAGTATTGTGAGAAAGAGAGAAAAATGTCTCTCTGTCAACATTTTCTACCCCCTGCATAATTTTACAGACTTCAATCATATCCCCCCTCAGATGTCTCCTCTCCAAGCCAAAGAGTCCCAAATGCTGCAGCCTCTCCTCACAAGGAAGGTGCTCCAGTCCCTCAATCATTCTCGTTGCCCTTCTCTGCACTTTTTCTATCTCTTCGATATCCTTTTTGAGATGTGGCGACCGAAACTAAACACAGTACTCCAAGTGGGGTCACACCACTGCTTTATATAAGGGCATGACAATCTTTGCAGTTTTATTATCAATTCCCTTCCTAATTATCCCCAGCATAGAGATTACAGAGGTCACATCCCATCTGGCAGACATGGCAAGAGCTGAGCAGGTCTTGACACCACGGCTTGTCCATTCCAATCTTGCGCTAAAATGGAATATGGCAGGACGGGGGGTGGGGGTGTCCAGGTGTGACTTAGCATCTTATTTTTGAAGCTGAGCACCTCTTCCCCCAAGCTGGCATCCCTGACGAGAAGTTGCGCCTTCTGCCAACCCAAAGGGGGAAAAGGACAGCTGTTGGCCTTACCCTAGAGGTACAGATGACTTCCCGCAGGTTGATGTTCATCCAGTTGTCACAGCTCACCAGATGGCCGTTGTAAGTCTCTCCATTTTTCAGCTCCACCAACTGGAAGAACAATGTTAGTTACAAGATCTACCATTTGAGGACGGATTAGCCTGAAGCCCAGTACTTCCACATGTGGGGGCTTCAGACTGAAGGGAAGCAGGGGCTTCAGACTGAAGGGTCTCCCACCCAAGTATTGACTAAGGCCAACCCTGCTCAGCTTCAAGTTTTTGCCCAGTCTGGGCGTTGTAGGCTGCTGTGCTATTGATACATAGATTGTGAATTCATTTAATACAACAGTATTTGTGGTATCGTACATCAATATATAAAAATTAAGGATTTTTAAAAACATTGCACTAGAGGCTTCTAGGAACTTGCCAGCCAGGATCTCATCTGGGGGCAAAGCTTCCTCCCAAACTTGCAGCAGCAGGGACTCGCGGGCTATCTATAAACATTGTATGTTTGCTGCAAGCCCATGTGAAAAGCAGCAAGGGCGCAACAGAAATGTAGAGTGAAGTCAGTTGACTTTCCCCAAATGCCACTTCTTTAAGGACAGAGATACTGCCAGTGTTTTGCATGCGGAAGTTCATAACATCACACAACTGGTTTGCTCTGGGAACAGCACAGCTTTGGGGTTCTGAGAACAGCCCTGATTACTCACCATGGGGTGGTTCTGTGCCGTCTTCAGCAAGGACAGGGGAAGCTGCAAGGGGAGAAGAATTGGACAGATGGAGCAATAGGCCAACCAAGCAAATCAGCTTCCTGAATCAAAGCCACATCTACTGTTATCATCCTGTATCCAACTGGGGACCAGAGTTGGTGCAGCTTTTAGAAGCAGACGTTTCCTCCCCGCTCAGCCTGAAGAGTTACAGTCTGCCGACACCTACTGTGCTGCCAGGTTTCATTTCCATGACTAGAAGGACCCCCACACGTTAAGAGGATGAGATGGTTATCCTCAACCAACCTCAGATGGTGCTATGGACACCCCAAAAATGGTTTTTCCTGCATCATCTGCAATTTTTAGAAAATGTCCACATCCACCGATTTCCCTGCCTTAAAGTAGTGGTGCAGCCCAGAAGCAAGGAGTGCAGATTAACAAAGCCTTAATTCAGACCTCCCCAATTACTGCTTTAAAACTACTAAAATCTTCAAGTATTTATCTCCATTCCCCACCCCAAAAATCATTTTCCATTCCTACCTCTCCCTCTCTTCCCCCGGGGACAGTTTTATGTAACCCAAAGGTCTGCAAACTCCATTGTCAACTTCAATTTATGCCAATGACACAGGAAAGAGGTGCATAATATGGCACCCGTGGGCATTACGGCACCCACTGACACCTTTCCTGGGCTTACCCCCCCAGGAGGAAAAAACAGACTACTCCCTCTCACATGTTTTCTTTTTAAAAAGCAAGAACAACTGGTTTTGAGACCCCCTCAGCCATCAACGTAACAGGCAGCATCAGGCACACTGCTGGGACATTCCAGCCTCTTTGCAGACGATGATACTGCCTTCAGTTACAGGGATGTGGCAGACCCAAGCAGGCTCGCAGTCCTCCTTTCCCATAATACCAGAATAATGGTGATTATGACAGCCTTCCTTAATGGATGGCTGCCAGGCTAATAAGGGCACACGCATTATGCTTCGCGAACTTCAATTCATTATAGACAAGACACTGCAGCGCAACCAAGGTAGAAGAGGAGGAGTTTGGATTAATACTCCGCCTTCCTCTCCTGGAAGGAGACTCAAGGATGGCTTACAAACTCATTCTCCTTTCCCCCTCCCCATAACGGACACCATGTGAGGCAGGTGGGGCGGAGAGAGTTCTGAGAGAACTGGGACTAGCCCAAAGTCACCCAGAGAAGGCTTCATGAGTAGGAGTGGAGAAACAAAGGCAGTTTGCTTACTCCCGAGGAAGCCCCTTCAAAGTCAACAAGGCGAATTTAGGAGCCCAACTCCCCCCCTCCACTCCCCCCAACCTCACCATCTTCCCGCGCCAGACACCGGCCCAAAGACGCCAACTTCCGCCGGCACTTCCGCCCGCTCTAGGCTTTTTGGAGCACCAGCGAGCTAATCAGCGCTCGGCTCCGCTCAGGGGAGGGCGGGGGAGTTTCGGCGCGCAGTGACGCAACGCGAGGAGCTCCTTTTACCCATAATGCTGCAGGGTGAGCAGCAATGGAGGGAGGAGAGTCGCTGGGCTGCCCACAATGCCTTGCGGCGGCAGAAATTGCCCAGGCGGAATTACCCGCTAGCACCACCCACCCACCCACCTCTCTCTCTCTCTCTCTCTCTCTCTCTGAATATATGATTTATTTGTTTCGTTTATTTATATATCCCACTTTCCCCTCCAAGTGGGCTCAGAGCGGCTAACAATCCACACATAAACACAATCTTAAATAATAAAAACATTTTAAAAAGTAACGCTCCAGCACAGTAGTGCCCCCTCTTTTTTTAACTTGCACACCTCTTGGCAACCCATTTCCTTAAAATTGTGCCTCCTTATTGTCAGCGCATCTGCAGATCAGCTTCGAATCCGGATTCTGTCAGGCGTAGAATTTCCTGGAGTCCAAAAACCCAATCAATGGCTCATTCCGCACATGCACTTTCAAACTGCTTTCAATGCTCTTTGAAGCTGTGCAGAATGAGCCCTTCGGGGGTAGGGCGGTCTATCAAATCGAATAAATAAATAAAAAAAATAAAAAAATCCACTTGCAAACAGTTGTGAAAATGGTTTGAACACTCATTATTTTGCGTGTGCGGAGGGGGCCAATGACTCCAGAGACTTCAAAATACAGATTTTTCCTTGAGCCGTATCAGAAAAGTGGATATAAATAGACTTCAATAAAACAAACTAAGGGCAGGTAAGAAGAATAAAACAAATAGTCTTTACCTAACAAATAGAGTTTCTAATAGATTTTATCTAAAAAAAAATTTTACCTAACATTTTTTCCTGCTGTAAAAAGCAAGAAGTCGTAAATGTGGCTTTTGGGCTCCTGCTGGGGCAAAAAAGCCAATAAACTGTATTTCTGCCTTCTTGCTTTATGTACTTATGTGTAACCCCAAACACTCTGGTGCATACTCCAGGGAGTACAGGTACGCCAGGTTGGGAACTTCTGCTCTAGCTCTAGCAACATGGCGTACAATATCATACTTCCTTCTTTACATCCCACATTTCTCCAAAACAAGGATAGAAAATGGCTTACATAATTCTCTTCTCTATCTTCACAACGACCCTGTGAAGTGTGTTAGGCTGATAGTGTGTGACTGCTCCAAGATAAAAAATATGGCAATTTTATTTTTTATCTTATTTTATTATTCAGTCACATAAAGCAGACATTACCAAAGCATAACAATTAAGGGAAAAGCAAAATAATTGTTTTACAGTTTTACAAAGATGCTTTTATTTATTCACAATGTTTATAGTCTACCATTCTTATCAAGGATTACACAAAGTGAATACAATCAAGAGGCTGGGACATCCAGTAAAACAATTCAATAGGATTTGTATTGTAAAAACTGGAAATGGAAAGGGTGATCGCGTCTGAATTCCAAAGGTCCCTTCAGGCTCAAGCAGGTTGGGGACACCTGTACTAGTCTACTGACAACCCACTGTTTTTCCATGTTATTGCTGCACCTTTTCTCAACCCAAATCTAGGGATAGTGTTGACGAATGCACGCAGGCGCAGGCTGCCACGCACGTCGGTGCACCTCCTGCTAGACTGCATCAAGTTCTGTGCGCTACTGCTGAGAGGAGGGGCGTAACTAAGGCAAAAATCACGTGGCAAAATCACCCATTAGTAACCCCCTCTCGGCACACACAAATAATTAGTAACCTACTCTCGGGAACCTGTGAGAACCTGCTGGATCCCACCTCTGGGTCCAGCACAGAGAAGAAATGTGTGTGAATTAACATGAGTGAAGCCATCATTATTTTCTGCAGGGGTCCTTCCTGGCTAAAACAAGAAGAAGAAGGAGGAGGAGGAGGAGGAGGAGGAGGAGGAGGAGTAGTTTGGATTTATATCCCCCCTTTCTCTCCGGCAGGAGACTCAAAGGGGCTTACAATCTCCTTGCCCTTCCCCCTCACAACAAACACCCTGTGAGGTGGGTGGGGCCGAGAGAGCTCCAAGAAGCTGTGACTAGCCCAAGGTCACTCAGCTGGCATGTGTGGGAGTGCACAGGCTAATCTGAATTCCCCAGATAAGCCTCCACAGCTCAGGCGGCAGAGCTGGGAATCAAACCCGGTTCCTCCAGATTAGATACACGAGCTCTTAACCTCCTATGCCACTGCTGCTCATCAAAAGATGAACTTTTGCGCTCTAACAAGTGTTTCTGCTGGCTTTGCTGTTCTAAAGACGGGCATCCCAACCTCCAGGGGCCGGTAGCTGCACGGCAGGCCAGATGACACGAGGGTTTGGATTCTATTTTGAGCCAGGCAGAAGCAGTTATTCCACCTCTTCAAGCAGGAGGTATTGGTCTGACAGGTATGGCTGAGAGTGAACACCCGTTCCATAGATGAATCCCAGAACCTGTGACAGTGAGCAGTGGTGCTAACCCAGCAGTCCGTTGTGAGGATAGAGGTGGCATAGTCAATAATGAATCAAAACAGGAGGTCCTTCTCAGCAACCCTTGAAACTCCATCATGGCGCTCTTCATGGATGGATTGGAGTGGCATCTATCCGTCCTGTGGGAATGTGCACGCCCACATCCCTCCCAGCTTGGATCAAAGCCACCAAGGTAGCGGATGCACCGGGCTAAGGTGACTAAGGTGCCGACCTCAGCAGCAGGTGGGTGCCAGGCAGGTAGGCAAAGAATGGCAGGGGCCAGTGTCCCATGTTTGATTTACACCCACTCTTCCCCCACTAGGGTGGTCCCCCCAGACTCCAGCGTGGTGGCCATTCTGGCTGCCCCCACCGGCGATCGCCATGTCTGGATTGTTGTGCAGTGGCAACAGCAGGAGTGACTGTACAAGGGTCCGGATCCGCATCATGCGTCTGTCAGACAGTGATTGTCTGGGCCACTTTTGACTAGACAGGGTCACCATGTGGTCACTCACATGTGGTCCAAATGTAAGGTGACCAGATTGTCACCTTTGTAAACCGGGACCCGGGTGGGTGGCCGCATGCGCGGGGCTGCAGGAACGCACTGTCTTCTGGGGCGCTCCCGTTTCCCACCCTGAAACGGGAGCGCCCCAGAAGGCAGTGCGCTCCTGCGGCTGCGTGTGCGGGAGGCTGCCGCACTGCCTTCTGGGGCGCTCCCGTTTCCCGCCCTGTGACAGGGCAGAAAAAGGGGAGCGCCCCAGAAGGTAGTGCAGCAGCCTTCCAAAAATCAGGACGGTTCAAAAAACCCGCGGGACGTGGGACAAATTGGTTTACGGCGGGACTGTCCTGCCAAAAGCGGGACGTCTGGTCACCTTGTCCAAATGTGGGAAGCCTGACTCCAAAACCCACATCACCTCTTGCGTAGACAGCATCCTAATCCACTCACACTCAGAAGAAAAGACCCACGAAATAACTAGGGAGGTTCTCAGCTTAATTAGAGGCACCAGCTTCAAGGTGCCCACCCCACCAGCAGTGGAGGCCAACTGGACCCTGTGAGCTGGCAGAGGACATACGCCCCCTATGGGGGATTCTCAGGGCTTTTTCGGTCCTATTTTGGGCTTCCTATGTTGTGGGAAAGCCCTTTGGAGGGGGCAAGGCAGACCCCTCTCGATGGGGCGGTTGGAATTTCCCTTTATTGTTTCGAAAGCAAGCAAATTCATATAAAGCTTCTTAAATTAGAGACTTTAAAATGGAGTCTTTTAATATATATTCCATGTGTGCTCTTCCAGTTACATGTGTTTAATAAAAGGAAACATTTCTTCACACAATGCATGATTGGTGTTTGGAATATGCTGTCACAGCAGGTGGTGATGGCCACTAACCTGCATAGCTTTAAAAGGGGTTTGGACAGATTTATGGAGAAGTCTATGAATGGCTACCAATCTTGATCCTCCTTAATCTGAGATTGCAAATGCCTTAGCAGACCAGGGGCTCAGGAGCAGCAGCAGCAGAAGGCAAATTGCTTTCACATCCTGCATGTGAGCTCCCAAAGGCATCTGGTGGGCCACTGCATCTGTGACTGGCATCTTCAGAGCAGAGGTGTATCACAGAGGGAAGTCTGTTACACGCTGTGTCCAGTGAGAAGGGAATGTTGTAGGGGGATATAAACTGTCATGTTCCCAGGTGGGGAACCAATCAGGAAGTGTTTGGGTGGAACTTGCTATGCAAAGGTGTGGTTGATAGTATACTATTGCAGGTGGGGGTTTTCAGTCCAGGGAGTGATTCACATTTGCATTCTCTGCAGCAGCAGCAGTAATGGTGAATGCTAATCCTGTGTTTGGGTAGATTCCATTGTCCATGAATTTAGCATGCCCTTGGACTTCACTTCTGGTGTTTTTGAGTACTGGTAGCCAAGCTTTGTTAATTCTCTTAGCCCCTTCCGCACATGCAAAATAATGCGTTTTCAAACCACTTTCACAACTGTTTGCAAGTGGATTTTGCTATTCTGCACGGCTTCAAAGAGCACTGAAAGCAGTTTGAAAGTGCATTATTCTGCATGTGCGGAATGAGCCAGAGTCTCAAGATGCTCAGACTCACAAGAACTCTCTGTGTGTGTGTGTGTGTGTCTGCTGCATTGAACCGAGTGCTTGTGAAACCCCTATCCCTATAATAAAGACTGTCAAATTTGCATTATATTCCTCTCTGTGGATTTTTTCCAAGAGCTAATATTGGTATACATTGGTATTAAAGATTTCCTACCCAGCCTCTCGTTATATCAGTAAGCAGTCTGTTCTGAGCTAATATTCCCCACTTTATTGAGAGACTGAGTAACACCAGAGAGTAACACCTGAGTAACACCAGAGAGCTTTTGAGAGGCATCCAGAAATGGTTTGCTGTTGCCTGCCACTGCATGGACGGAGACAGTGCCAACTGAGACGTTATCTTGTTTTAACTGAGGTTGTAAATTGCCTCGAGCCTTTTAAGGAAGGGCAATGAAAAAGTCTGATGAATAAGAAAAGTAAAAAAAAAACTCATGGAACAGCCTTCTGAATAGCACACCTTGGACGTGATATCTTTGCGTGCGTCAATGGCCTTGACAACTTGGCCACCCCCACCTTCATTTGCAGAAAGCCCACGTCAACTATGTCCTGTATAAATCATTACCTAGAAACTGCTAAACCATTTTTAATCGTTTTTATTCTCGTCTTGACAAGAGTCCGCCATTAATTTGTATTACTCATTACGGTACAATGTCTAATTGTAAGTAATGATCTCCGGCAGTAATCATATATTGCAAAAGAAGGTCTATTTCCCTCTGGTCAGAGGAAAAAGGTTAGGATTCAGTGGCATCTTACGTGGAGTGTTGGCAGAAAGGGGGCCAAGGTGAAACAGTTGACCACGCCAGCCTCCCAAACTGTGAATCAGGTCTTAGCAGCAGTGGCGTAGGAGGTTAAGAGCTCGTGTATCTAATCTGGAGGAACCGGGTTTGATTCCCAGCTCTGCCGCCTGAGCTGTGGAGGCTTATCTGGTGAATCAGATTAGCCTGTGCACTCCCACACACGCCAGCAGGGTGCCCTTGGGCTAGTCACAGGGTGTTTGTTGTGAGGGGGGGAAGGGCAAGGAGATTGTAAGCCCCTTTGAGTCTCCTAACAGGAGAGAAAGGGGGGCTATAAATCCAAACTCCTCCTCCTCCTCCTCCTCTTCTTCTCCTTCTTCTTCTCCTTCCTCTTCCTCCTCTTCTTCTTCTTCCTCTTCTCCTTCTTCCTCTTCTTCTTCTCCTTCTTCCTCTTCTTCTTCTTCTTCCTCTTCTTCTTGTTCCTCTTCTTCTCCTTCTTGTTCCTCTTCTTGTTCCTCTTCTTCTTCTTCTTCCTCTTCTTCCTCTTCTTCTTCCCCTTCCTCTTCCTCTCCTTCTTCTTCTTCTTCCTCTTCTCCTTACTCCTCCTCTTCCTCCTCCTCCCTCTCCCCCTCTCCCCCTCTCCCCCCTCTCCTCCTCCTCCTCCTCCTCCTCCTCCTCCTCCTCCTCTTCTTCTTCTTCTTCTTCTTCTTCTTCTTCTTCTTCTTCTTCTTCTTCTTCTTCTTCTTCTTCTTCTTCTTCTTCTTCTTCTTCTTCTTCTTCTTCTTCTTCTTCTTCTTCTTCTTCTTCTTCTTCTTCTTCTGGGGTTGTCAGCTTTGGGTTGGGAAATTCCTGGAGATCTGTGTGAGGGGGCTGGGGAAGGGAGGGACTGCAGATGCCAAAGCATCCATTTTCTCCAGGGAAACTGATCTCTAGCTTGAGGCTCAGCTATAATCCCAGGAGATCTCCTACTACCTGGAGGATGGCAACCCAATCCCCCTCTTCCAGCAGTCCACGGGCCAGCATGGTGTAGTGGTTAAGAGCAGGTGGATTCTAATCTGGAGAACCGGGCTTGATTCCTCACTTCTCCACCGGAGTGAATGAGGCTTATCTGGTGAACTGGATTTGTTTCACCACTCCTAGGCTCGTTCCGCACATGCAGAATAATGCACTTTGAAACTGCTTTCAGTGCTCTTTGAAGCTGTACGGAATGGCAAAATCCACTTGCAAACAGTTGTGAAAGTGGTTTTGAAAATGCATTATTTTGTGTGTGCGGAAAGGGCCTTACATTCCTGCTGGATGACCTTGGGTTAGTCACAGTTCTTCGGAGCTCTCTCCGCCCCAGCTGCCTCACAAGGTGTCTGTTGTGGGGAGAGGAAGGGACAGGAGCTTGTAAGCCACCTTGAGTTTCCTTACAGGAGAGAAAGGTGGGGTATAAATCAAAGTTCTTCTTCTTCCATCTTCTCCTCCTCCTCTCCCGCAACACTATGTAAACCCCAACCTGGATACTCCATAACTCAAACAATAGGGTGTGCAACATGGACCCTCACAATGCACAGCATTATATTTCAGTGGCAAGAAATGTGGGGTGGAGCTCAGCACTCACACTGTCTTGCACTGCATAGCACTAACTTACACTGTTTTGAACTTCCTGTATTCGTCTATAATTATTTTGGTAGATCTAATACGGTACAAATGCTTGAAGTTGAAATAAAGTTTTTTAAAGCCTCCTGATCATCGGAGCTCGCTTAGGTTCAATTCCGTTTCCATAAATATCTGGATGAATGGGATGTTCCCCTGGCCTTAGAAGAAACTGGGGATCACAGGAGGCTGGGTAGGGGTTAAGGTTTCCTCCATCCATCCATCCATCCATCCATCCATCCATCCATCCATCCATCCACCCACCCACCCACCCACCCATCCATCCCTCCATCCACCCATCCATCCACCCACCCATCCACCCATCCATCCATCCATCCATCCATCCATCCATCCATCCATCCATCCATCCATCCATCCATCCATCCATCCATCCATCCATCCATCCATCCATCCATCCATCCATCCATCCAATCTACCTATCTACCTTATTGCCATCCCCTAAGGGCTCTGCAAGGGCTCTGCCCCATCTATCTATCTATCTATCTATCTATCTATCTATCTATCTATCTATCTATCTATCTATCTATCTATCTATCTATCTATCTATCTATCTATCTATCTATCTATCTATCTATCTATCTATCTATCTATCTATCTATCTATCTATCTATCCATCTATCCATCTATCCATCTATCCATCTATCCTGGCCCATTCATTCATCTATCTATCTATCTACCTACTCCGGTACCTTACCTGCCTGCCTGCACCTGCCTGCCTGCCCATACCTGCCTACCTACCTGCCTGCACCTGCCTGCCTGCACCCTACCTTACTGCCCATCCCCTAGGGGACACTTACCCAAGGCCTCTGCCCCAATTCTTCCTGCAAAGGCAAGAAACCTGCATATGCTCTAGAGAACCCATGCTGGCAATGCAATTAAAAGTTTACTTAGCTGGATTCGTTCAACTGCATTGCTTTTTATTTTGGGCTTCTGTGTGCACTTGGGTGCTGTGTGGTTTCCGGGCTGTATGCACTGTTTGTGTGTGTCCCCCCACCCCCCCTGTATTTTTATTCCGCCCTTTCCCACCTTTTTTTGAACTCCACTCTTTTCTTTTTTCTCGTCCCTTTTATAGTAAACCTAAACCAAATACATTTTCTGTCTTCGCTTAGTAATCTATTTTTCTGGGATACTTCTCTGAGCCTCTTCCCTATGTGCTAGTAGTAGACCATACAATTGTATACAATTTGTGATAAGGTCGCTTCGTTGTTGCTGTAGTAGTGCACCAGGAGGGTTCCTAACTGGGGGCAGCTGTTTACAGGAATTTCCCACGGTTTCTACCCTATCGTCATTCAGCTTAGTTTGCTCTAGGTAAAGGGTGCGTACCAGCATGTGCCACTGGCCATGCTGGAGGAACTGAAATGTAGCTCCCTGAACATCTGGAGAGCCGCAGGTTCCCTACCCCTGCTCTAGTAGTGCACCAGAAGGATACCTCTCTCAGTGGGTCAGTCTTGATGTTCTCAGGAGGTACCTAAGGAGTGGCAGCTGTTTGCCAGGGTGTTCACTAAGGAACTCTTGATCTACGGCACAGGTGTCAAACTCGTGGCCCTCCAGATGTTATGGACTACAGTTCCCATCATCCCCTGCCAGCATCATGCTGGCAGGGGATGATGGGAACTGTAGTCCATAACATCTGGAGGGCCACGAGTTTGACACCAATGATCTACGGGACCTTCTTAGCAAGGAGAGATACGCCTCTCCCTTTCTTCCATGCTGGCTGGCATCTCATGAAAAGCTGAAGTGAGTGGAATGTGGAAGCAACGACGCGTTTGAACCCTCCCGTTGCGTCGAGGCGTCGAACGAAAGTCGGAAATATGGATGCTTGGCCTCTTTGAAAGAGTGGTTGTCCCCTCACGTCAACGTCATTAGAGGCGTGCAATGAGAACCGGAAGTGTCTATGCATGACGAGAGGAAACTCTTTGGGAACGAATAAGCCTTTCTTTCCGGGAAAGACGGGACGGGGGCCGCTCTGGGCGCATACTCTCGGTGGTTTTCCCTCGCCTCTGACGTAGCCGCCGGAGGGGCGGGACCCGGGCGGCGTCACGTGGCCCTGCAGGGGCGGGGCCGCGTGCCCTGAGGGGGGCGGGCGCGACGCTCAGTTAGTCAGTCTTTCGCCTGCTGCTCTTGCAGGCAGGAGGAGAGCGGGGCAGGAGACGAGGCGGCCAGTGGAGAAGTTCCCCCCGGCGGCCCGGTAGTAGTGACGGGTACCCCTACCTGCTTACTAAGGAGCCCCTAAAGTGGCCCCTGCAGGAAGCCTGTCGGGGCATCTTTCCTGCAATCGGAGCTTCGGCCTCCCCGAAACTCCCCTTCTGCTACGAGGTCCCACCCGACACCGTTCCTCCGCATACAGTTCCGCCCCCCCCCCCGCGACGAAATCCCCGCCCTGCCACTAACTTTGTTAATTCGGCTGCAGGTGTATGCACCCCCCCCCCCGGAACCCCGGCGTATTTTTATTCCGCCCTTTCCCACCTTTTTGAGACTAACGGGGATACTCAGTATTCAAAGCTGGAGTCCCTTCAGTTCAGTAAACCTAAACCAAATGCGATCTTTCTGTCTTGGGGGGGGGCTGCTTAGTAACCCCGTCACTTACTATTCTGGGATACCACTCCGCCCTTAACTTCCTATGTGCTGGTTACTCTACTATTAATTGTATACAATTTGTGATAAGGTCGCTTCGTTGTTGCTGTAGTAGTGCACCAGGAGGGTTCCTAACTGGGGGCAGCTGTTTACAGGAATTTCCCACGGTTTCTACCCTATCGCTTCGTTGTTGCTCTAGTAGTGCACCAGAAGGATACCTCTCTCAGTGGGTCAGTCTTGATGTTCTCAGGAGGTGCCTAAGGAGTGGCAGCTGTTTGCCAGGGTGTTCACTAAGGAACTCTTGATCTACAGCTGGAGTGTCAAACTCGTGGCCCTCCAGATGTTATGGACTACAGTTCCCCTCATCCCACTGCCAGCATCATGCTGGCAGGGGGATGATAGAACAAGAACAACATCGGAGAACCCTGAGTTATTTCTCAATAATCTGGGACCTTCTTAGCAAGGAGAGATACGCCTCTCCCTTTCTTCCATGCTGGCTGGCATCTCATGAAAAGCTGAAGTGAGTGGAATGTGGAAGCAACGACGCGTTTGAACCCTCCCGTTGCGTCGAGGCGTCGAACGAAAGTCGGAAATATGGATGCTTGGCCTCTTTGAAAGAGTGGTTGTCCCCTCACGTCAACGTCATTAGAGGCGTGCAATGAGAACCGGAAGTGTCTATGCATGACGAGAGGAAACTCTTTGGGAACGAATAAGCCTTTCTTTCCGGGAAAGACGGGACGGGGGCCGCTCTGGGCGCATACTCTCGGTGGTTTTCCCTCGCCTCTGACGTAGCCGCCGGAGGGGCGGGACCCGGGCGGCGTCACGTGGCCCTGCAGGGGCGGGGCCGCGTGCCCTGAGGGGGGCGGGCGCGACGCTCAGTTAGTCAGTCTTTCGCCTCAAGTTGCCCGGGCAGGAGGAGAGCGAGGCGGGGACGGGCGGCCATGGAGAAGCCCCGGCGGCCGGTAGTAGTGACGGGTAAGGGCGAGCACAGAGGGAGGGGCCCCCCGGGGGGGGGGAAGCCTGTCGGGGGGGCACTTTGAACGGGGGACTTTTTGTCCCTCCCGAAACTCTCCCCCCCCTTCAACGAGGTCCCACCCGACACCGTTCCTCCGCATACAGTTCCGCCCCCCCCCCCCGCGACGAAATCCCCGCCCTGCCACTAACTTTGTTACTTCGGCTGCAGGCTTAAGTGACCCCCCCCCCCCGGAAAAATGAACTTGCTGCTTTAGCCGTCCTAGTTAATAGTAACGGGGATACTCAGCAGCCCCACCCAAAAGCTAATTGTTCAGTTCAGAACAATTAGCTCTTGCGGGGGGGGGGGGGGCTGCTTAGTAACCCCGTCACTTACTATTAACTACCCGCTTTTAACTACCTGTTAACTGCCTACTTACTATTGATTACCTGCTTAGTGATTCCCTTACTTACTACTAACTACCCGCTTTTAACTACCTGTTAACTGCCTACTTACTGTGAAGTACCTGCTCAGCCTTGCTCCTTATCTCTGTGGCGAGTTCTGAACAATTGGCTCTTGGGTGGGCCCGCTTACTAACCCCGTTGGTATTAACTGCTTTTAACTACCTACCCGCTATAAACTACCTGCTGAGCCTTGGCCCTTCTCTCCGTGCACTCCACCTGTGGACTGCTTCCCTGTCCAGTCCAAACAATCCCTCTTTTAATTACGACCGTCTCTCCCCTTGTTTGGTTTCATCTGCAAACTTTTTCCCGATTAAAATGTTTCTTTCTCTCTCTCCCCCTCCCCAGAATTTATCCTTGATTGTCTTTTTAAAAAACCCCTTAAGGAAGTAATATTGGCCAACCTCATCCTCCCCCCCCCCCCCCCGCCTCTCTCCTCTGCTGAATATGCCCCTTGTCTGGGGAGTGGTCGGCTCTGAAAGGTCGTTGGAGGGAGGAGGGCTTCTTGTTGCTGGCCCCACCTCCAAGCTTTTTTCAGGACTCATCAGTGGGAAAGTGTAGTGGTGTTATCCTGGTAAAGTTGTCTTGCCTTGCTTGCCTGGTTGAAAAGGAAGTTTTGCGTGTTACTTGAGAAGCAGAGTCCCTGCAACATGTGGGTGCAAGAGACCAGCCCTGTCTTCGATTCTCTGCTGCCTCCCCCCTTGTTGGGCTGTTTCCAGGGGGCTGCACAAAATTTGGCATCCGCTGGAACTTTGGGGGTGGGTCGGGTCACGGTGCCGGCACATGGCATGTTCTCCCCCCCCCACTTATTCCCAAAGCCCAAAATCAGCACCCCCGTCACTTTGCAAGCCATTGTTTGCACCCACAAATGTTGTCAGGCACAACAGGTTGGGTCTGGGAGAAGGAGAGAAAACTGGAGGAATATCATTCACTTAGTTCAGTGATGGCGAACCTTTTCGAGACCGAGTGCCCAAATTGCAACCCCAAACCCACTTATTTATCGCAAAGTGCCAACGTGGCAATTTAATCTGAATACTGTGGTTTTAGTTTAGAAAAAATGGTTGGCTCCAAGGTGTGCGTTACTCGGGAGTAAGCTTGGTGGTAGTCGGTGGCTCTGCTTTGAAGGAACCGTGCAACTCTTCCAACGGGTGAATCACGACCCTTGGAGAGTTTACTCAGAAGCAAGCCCCATTGCCTGCAACCGAGCTCACTCCCAGGTAAAGGATCACGCTTAAATTCTTTGCATGAAAATCAGTGGGGTTTAACAGCGTTTATCAGGGTTACCTACACTGCTTCCCCAAAACTAGGTTTGAGGTTTAATTCTAATAATCGAGCCCAGCGGCCCAGGCCAGCCTAGATGTGGGAGGGGGGTTTATTTTGTTTGCACGTGCCCACAGAGAGGGCTCTGAGTGCCACCTCTGGCATTCGTGCCGTAGGTTCGCCACCACTGACTTATTTATTTATAGTCCGCCTTTCCCCCCTGAAACTCAGGGTGAATTACAGGATGTCAATCAGTGCAACCAGGCAGAATAAGGCAGCTGGAGATCTGTGCCGGTTGAGGCGCAAAGTGGGGTTCAGGGGTGGGGGTGACAGGTGGGAACAGCCTGTTGCTTGCGTGCAGGGATGAATTCCGAAGGGGCGCTCTCCTCTCAGCTTGAGCTGTGGTGGTGGGGCTGCTGCAGGCCTGGGAGAGTTCTGTTTTTTTGCCCAGGAGGCAGTTGTCAAGTGTGTGTCCAGATGTGGAGCTTGAAACAGGGAAACCCGACATGCTGGGACCTGCTCCCTCGCAGAGGCGTCCTCGCACACCTGTGGAGTGCGGCTTGGCCAGCACGCTCTCGTGGACTTGGCAGCATCATGTGGTTTTTTTTTTTTTAACGAAGCGTGGTTTTTTTCCCTTTTTGCCCGGAGAAGTTTAACCTGCCGCGTGCATGTCAGGATAATCGCTTCCAAACTAGCAGCTGGTTTTCTTCTGATTAGCCCGGGAGGCCTCTGGGATGAGGGCCTAGGAGAGGGCAGAGGCACAAAGGAGTCCTGAGGGGCGGGGGCGGGGGGGGGAGAGTGGGCGGCGCTTTCTGTCTCGGAAGGCTGAGCAGCACAGTGGGCACCTGTAGCGTTTTTTGCTGCATGCCAAAGCTCTGGGCTGGGAAAGGACCAATCTCATCCGCTGCTGTTCTCTTGCAGAGCAGGCAGGCAGGCAGGCAGTCTGCACGGAGCTTCAAGGCCAGGACACGGTCTCAGAGGGCCCCTTGCCCTGGGCACCCGAGAGTGTCTTGCAGAGTTGCTTTTAAGCTAGATCTGGCTGTTGGTGGCAGCCTGCCCAGCAGAATCAGCTGGCAGGTTCATCACGCCCATGCCTCTGTGTGTCCACAGCCAAGGCTGGTGGCTCGCTTGAGGGTCTCGTCGTGTGTGTGTGCTGCTGGCAAGGCAGCAGTAAAACAGCCTAGGATGACTCAAGTCAGCCTGCAAGCAGCCATACAAGATTTGTCGTATATGACGGATTAATGAGGGTTGATGGTTTACTGTTTCGGGTCAAATGTGCCGCAGAGGCGTGGATGAGAACAGGTATGTTTGTGTGAATTCTCTCACAGGGCAGTTTGTTTGGGGATCCAGTGACCCTTCACGTGTCTTGAAGGGGGCCACACGGTAGTGTCTCCATTTTATCCGTCCTGTGAGGCAAATTTGACTGAGAATGTGAGTCTGGCCCGAGAAGACTCAGCAAGATTCCTTGGATGACCAAGAGACGTCTCCGCCTTCCAAGAGACCCCTTGAAAAATGAGTGAGCGAGGTGGCGAACGTTTGTCAGACTTCCGGTGCGCCCTCTTCTTGGTGCACGCTGCAGGCAAGAAGCTCTGCCTCAGGATGGGGCAGAATGGCTGAACTCTTGTAAGCGCTGAGGTAGCAAGAATCGGGATTTTCACTTTCTGTGTTCTATACTTTTCATCTCTTAGATTGCCCCATTAGCTTGTTTCTGTGTGCACAGAATAAAACTGCTTTGTTCGGTTTGTTCTTTGACTCTTCAAATTATTTTCTGTCCTCAGCTTATTGCTAATGCATGCTCTACCCCACAGGTGTCAAACTCACAGCCCTCCAGATGTTATGGACTACAGTTGCCATCATCCACTGCCAGCATGATGCTGGCAGGGGATGATGGGAACTGTAGTCCATAACATCTGGAGGGCCGTGAGTTTGACACCTATGCTCTACCCCAAGAGAAGGTGTGTGTGTGTGTGGTCTCTCTCCCTAGCCCAGGGGTCTGCAACCAATTGGCCATGCTGGCAGGGACTGATGGGAATTGTAGTTCATGAACATCTGGAGAGCCTCAGGCTGCAGACCCCTGCCCCTAGCCTCTCGTACATTCAAGCTACGTTCAGTAAGGTATTTGATTGGCTATCCTAGATCTGTCAGTTATACATGCCTAAAATCTCTTATGCGGAGAGAGCTTTTACTACAGGGTATCCAGTTGCATCCATGAAGTCTGAGATGTGCGCGCACACAGCCGATCTAGGGTACAGGTAACTGTAACACCTGGAACTGCCTGATCTTTGGCTGGCACCGAGATTGAGGGATCTTGTTCACTAACAGCAATCACGGCTTACTGGTTAACTAAGTTATTCATTAGAGGCAGGGAATGCAGACGCAAGCAGTTATTGGCAGGTCTCTGTTGCAACCTTTCGTGTCTTAGCTGTATTCTTTCGTAATTCTGCTTTGTCCAAGAAGATATATGACTATCTTGTGGCTGAAAGGAAGGTTCTGGGCTTAAAGGTCCACATTTCTATCGGGCTGTAAAGTTCAGTGGCTAGTACCAGGTCTGTTATTTTCTCTTAGCATAGTGAACTTCCTAGAAGGGTTGTTATGAGGATAAGGCAAGGGTAACCAACACGTAGGGCCGCAGTCAGAGGTGGGATCCAGCAGGTTCTCACAGGTTCCCAAGAGTAGGTTACTAATTATTTATTATTATTACTTACCCGAGGGGGGGGTTACTAATGGGTGATTTTTGCCCGTGATTTTTTGCCTTGGATTCGCCCCCTCCCCTCTCAGCTGTAGCGTGTATGAACTGGAAGCTGCAGTGCTCAGCAGTGAGGTGCACCGGCGTGCGTGGCAGCCTGGCCCTCCGCGTGCAGAAGGTTCATTTCCCGCATGGGGACTGGCGCTTGGCGGCTTCACGCTCCATACCCTGGCCGCCCCTGGAATGCCCGGCCACTGCCCCCGTGCGGTACCCGCTTATGTATCCCCATTTTGGCGCTTCATGCCATTAAAGTTTGAATCCCACCACCATGGGAACCTGTTACTAAAATTTTTGGATCCCGCCACTGGCCGCAGTGTTGTGCTTATTGCAATATATGCAATGTGAATACATGTGGTTCATGGAGAGAATCGGGTTCAAACCTGTGCTCGGAAGAGAAACTTCGGAAGAGGTCTTGGGTTTGTCCTTGCACCTCACTCACCTCCCTTGGTCATTGTCAGACCAGCCCCATCAGCCTTAGTCTCTTCGGAATCTGAAGAAGAAGAGTTTGGATTGATAACCCTCCTTTTGTTTCCTGTAGCAGGGGTGGGCAACTATGGCCCTCCAGATGTTCGTGGACTACAATTCCCATCAGCCCCTGCCAGCATGGCCAATTGGCTATTCTGGCAGGGGCTGATGGGAATTGTAGTCCACAAACATCTGGGGGGGCCATAGTTGCCCACCCTGCAGGAGTCTCCCAGGCAGTGGTGGGATCCAAAAATGTTAGTAACAGGTTCCCATGGTGGTGGGATTCAAACAGTGGCGTAGCGCCAGTAGGGGCTGGGAGGGAGCCTGACGAGCGTGTACAGCATTCCTGGGGCCGGGGCATTAATAATTTCTCTATTTACTGTAAAAAACTCTTTACTGTAAAAAAAAAAAGTTCCTAATTTCCAGCTGGTATCTTTCTGTCCATAATTTAAACTTATTATTATCGCAAGTCCTGTCGTCTACTGCCAACAGAAACAACTACTTCTCCTCTAATTGACTGCCTGTCAAATACTTCATACTTTCAAATACTTAATTTTGTTTCTAGAAATCAAAAGAAGGAGACTTTCCTTAAACAAGGAACTTTACCATATTGCTAAAACATGTTTTTAAAACAGCCCCACAGGGAGAATTATCCCGTTTTCTACCTTCGCTAACCAGCCACATAGGAAAGAGCAGGGACTTTATGGTTTTTTGGACCCTGGTGAGTTTCTAACAGAAAAGCAGACCCAATTAGTAACCCCCTCTTGGCACACACAAATAATAAGAAACCCACTCTTGGGAACTGGTGAGAACCTGCTGGATCCCACCTCTGTTCCCAGGGGCTTACAAACTCTTTTCCCTTCCTCTCCCCACAACAGACACCTTGTGAGGTAGGTGGGACCGAGAGAGTTCTGAGAGAACTGAGATTGGCCCAAGGTTACCCAAGAGGCTTCATGTGGAGGAGCGGGAAAACAAATCCTGTTCACCAGATAGAGGCCACTGCTCATGTGAAGGTGTAGGGACTCGAACCCGCTTTTCCAGATTAGAGTCCGCTGCTCTCAGTCATTATACTTCATTGGCGCTGGTAAATTCTCTCTTTGTCGGATGAAGGTTATTGTTTAATGGGGACATCTGTGGTCACCTTTGATCCAGACCAGGGGTGTCCAACTCTGGACTGGACTATGATTCCCGGCTGGCGGGTGCTGATTGGAATTGTAGTCCATGAACATCTGGAAGATCAGAGTTGGACACCCCTGTAATCTAGGCATTGCCCCATTTGCACAAACCGAAGCTGTTATCAAATGCTTGCTATCAGATTTTGAACAGTCCTGTGTTTAGACTTGGAGGACGGAGGTGGGGGAGTCTTAAAATTTCTCTGTATAAGGAGATTGTCTACATTAGTCTCCCAGAGTTGTGGCTTGCAGTGGCGTAGGAGGTTAAGAGCTCGTGTATCTAATCTGGAGGAACCGGGTTTGATTCCCAGCTTTGCCGCCTGAGCTGTGGAGGCTTATCTGGGGAATTCAGGTTAGCCTGTGCGCTCCCACACACGTCAGCTGGGTGCCCTTGGGCTAGTCACAGCTTCTCAGAGCTCTCTCAGCCCCACCCACCTCACATGGTGTTTGTTGTGAGGGGGGAAGGGCAAGGAGATTGTCAGCCCCTTTGAGTCTCCTGCAGGAGAGAAAGGGGGGATATAAATCCAAACTCTTCTTCTTCTTCTTGCTTGTTTTAAAAACTTGTAGTTCACCATTCCTATCTTCAGGGTGGTTTGCTTAAGAACAATTAAAGCAAAGAGAACTGAAAAAAATACAGCATACCAGTTAATATCGAAAAGCTCTGTAAAACAAGACCATTGTGCCCGCACTGGCCATGGAGGAGCTTCCTGTATTACTTCCGGAAGGCCAGTCCACAGAATGGGGGCCACTACTAAGAAGGCACTGTGATTCTTTGGATAGCGCAGGGGTCTGCAACCTGCGGCTCCGGAGCTGCATGCAGCTCTTTCAGCCTTACACTGCGGCTCCACATGGCCTGGAGGTCGGAGGGTAGCGTGGGTGTGTCCCTTCAGCCCTCCAGAGCAGCGCTGGAAGGAAAGGTGAGTGGAGGGGCCGAACCGGAGGAGGCTCCGTGCGTGAGGGTGCTGCTTTTTGTGTCCCCTCCACTCCCTCTCCTTCCAGCACTGCTCTGGGGGGACACGCCCACGCTGCCCTCTGACCCCTGGAGGTCGGAGGGTAGCGTGGGCGTGTTCCTCCAGAACAGCCGCCATCCCCCCTCTGCCATCCCCGCAGCTGCCATCCCCCCTCTGCCACATGGAGCAGGCGGCTGCTCCTGATTCATGTACCTCAAGAAGCCATGAATCAGGAGCAGCAGTGGCGTAGGAGGTTAAGAGCTCATGTATCTAATCTGGAGGAACCGGGTTTGATTCCCAGCTTGGCCGCCTGAGCTGTGGAGCCTTATCTGGGGAATTCAGATTAGCCTGTGCACTCCCACACACGCTAGCTGGGTGACCTTGGGCTAGTCACAGCTTCTCGGAGCTCTCTCAGCCCCACCCACCTCGCAGGGTGTTTGTTGTGAGGGGGGAAGGGCAAGGAGATTGTAAGCCCCTTTGAGTCTCCTGCAGGAGAGAAAGGGGGGATATAAATCCAAACTCTTCTTCCTGGGTCGTGAGGGGGCTTTATTGGTAAGAATTGCTCCCTTGCATTGAATCTGCAATGTCTGTTGTAGTTTCAAAATTGGAGGAATATCTTTGTCTCTGCCCCAATGCAACCAGCAGGCTGTGTTTTTGACCAGCTGAAACCTCCAAATAGTCTTCACGTGGTTTGAAGAAGGTGGGCTTGTGTCCAGTGGTGGGATACCTTTGCGACTGTCTCACCCCATAAATCCCAGGTGGAACTTACTGGTGATCCCCGGCCCCTTTATGATGTGGCTGGCCTCCACCTGGGCCAGGGCTTTTACGGCCTTGGCCCCTACCTGGTGGAACATTCTTCCATCTGATGTGCGGGCCCTGCAGGCCCTTGGTGAATTCTGCAGGGCCTGTAAAACCGTACTGTTCCACCGGGCTTTGGAGGAGGCCGGCCTTGGATTCCCTCCCCCGGATGCCCCCATGCTGAGTGCCATAATGCCTTTGGCACATCTGATATAACATCTTTTCAGCACGGCCTGTCCCCTCCCGACCTTCGGATCGGGCGCCACCATTTTATATGGAATATGGATTGCTGCTATGTTTTTATAGAATTGAATTATGAATTTTGAACTTATTATGCACTGTTATATTTGTGCTTGCTGTACACCGCCCAGAGCCAGAGGTGGGATCCAGCAGGTTCTCACAGGTTCCTGAGAGTAGGTTACTAATTATTTGTGTGTGCCGAGAGGGGGTTACTAATTGGTGATTTTGCCAGGTGATTTTTGCCATAGTTACGCCCCTCCTCTCAGCAGTAGCGCGCAGAACTTGAAGCAGTCTAGCACGAGGTGCACCGGCGTGCGTGGCAGCTTGCGCCTGTGTGCATTCGTTTCCCGCCTAAAGACCAGCACAGTGGCTGCGTCCTTGCCACAGCCCCACCCAGGAATGCCCGGCCATGCCCCGTCGTGCCCCGCCCAGCCCCATTGGCGCTACGCCACAGTTTGAATCCCACCACCATGGGAACCTGTCACTAACATTTTTGGATCCCACCACTGCCCAGAGCCCTTTGGGGGTGGGCGGTTCCCAAATCTAACAAATAAAGAAATAAAATAACAAATGTCTAATTTAACAACTGGTTGTTTACAAGCGCCATTTTAACAACCGGTTCTGCCGAAGTGGTGCGAACCGGCTGAATCCCACCACTGCTTGTGTCCTCTCGATCCGCTGTGCTAACAGCAGCGCCGTCCTTCCCCGCTCCGTTAGGCATCCCTGTGCTCTTGAATAGGGTTTGGAAGGCGTGGAGAGAAAGGTTGCTGCGGGTGGCACTTCCTGCGCCTGTCGGCAGTTTTCCCAATCCCAGTAGCTTTTCCTGCTTGCGTTCCCTGGAACAACATCAACTATGTGGAAATGTGTTTCTGTCATTCCAGGATTCGGCCCATTCGGAGAGCATTCGGTGAACGCCAGCTGGATAGCCGTTCAGGTAACTAACGAGCTTTGGAGAGCTCCTTCTCTCTCTCTCTCTCCTCTCTCTCTCTCCTCTCTCTCTCTCCTCTCTCTCTCTCTCTTCTCTCTCTCGTCTCTCTCTCTCCTCTCTTCTCTCTCTCTCTTCTCTCTCTCTCTTCTCTCTCTCTCTTCTCGCTCTCTTCTCTCTCTTCTCTCTCTCTCCTCTCTCTCTCTTCACTCTCTCTTCTCGCTCGCTCTCTCTCTCTCTCTCTCTTCTCTCTCTCTCTTCTCTCTCTCTCTTCTCTCTCTCTCTCTTCTCTCTCTCTCCTCTCTCTCTCTTCTCTCTCCTCTCTCTCTCTTCTCTCTCCTCTCTCTCTCTTCTCTCTCTCTCTTCTCTCTCTCTCTTCTCGCTCTCTCTCCTCTCTCTCTCTCCTCTCTCTCTCTCTTCTCTCTCTCTCTCTCCTCTCTCTCTCTTCTCTCTCTCTCTTCTCTCTCTCTTCTCTCTCTCTCTCTCTCTCTTCTCTCTCGCTCTCTCTTCTCGCTCTCTCTTCTCTCTCTTTTAAATTATTTTTTCCTCGCATAAAAAGACAACAGACAAAACACAAAAACATACAGGAAGAAAAAAATACAACCCGTTGCACATCATAAGGTGACTTCCAGCTATTTCACCTTTTGACTACAGGTTAACGCTAACTTCGGTGCCTACAGTCGACATACTGTTTCAGTGTTTCAACAACAACACAAGCCTTTATTGGCATATAAAACAGGACAAAATTTTAAAACAAAACAAGGTTAAGAAATACAGTTGCTAAAATTACTAATTTCCAATATAAAATTTGCAACAGTTTCACAAAAGAGCACATCAGAGCTGTTCGGGAGACTGGGTATCTTATAACACTCATGCCACTGAGAACATTGCAAGAAAATGGATTCATGTATTTCATGCGTATCTTATTGTATTTTAGGGCATAGAAACAAAGAATGGTCAAGTGTTTCAACCGTAGTCATATCACATGTTTCAGCGATTCTTTCTTAAACGTCTTCTGTTAATTACAATCTACAGTTTTCTTTAGATTTCCACCTCAGTACATCTCTATTTGAATAGTTCTTCACAAAGTATTCTGTAAAGGGCTTTCAGTTTTGTGAAAAATTGCCCGAACTGTTGTTTCTTAATAACGCTGTCAGTTTTTGCCATTTCTAAATATTCTGTCAACCTTCAGAATCCAGTCATCTTTTGTTGGTATTGTCCCTCATTCTTTGTGCAAATAAAGTCCTTCCTGCAGTTGTCATAGATCTAAATCGAGTTCTGAATTGCTTAGGAAAGTTTTCACCTGTTGTTTCTAACAGAAAGACTTTTTTTTCAGAATTGCTGTTTTCAAATTTTTATTGCAGTCCCTTGAGTACCATATCTCAAGAAGTTGCGGCCTTTCTACATGGCCACCACATATGAAAAATGACCCATCTTGCTGGTGACATTTCTTCTCTTTGGTTTAGGCTGGGGTGGCCACCTGTGGTGCTCCAGATGTTCATGGACTACAATTTCCAATTGGCCATGCTGGCAGGGGCTGATGGGAATTGTAGTCCATGATCATTTGGAACACCATTGGTTGGCCACCCCTAGCTCAGGCTATTTGCTGCTGGCATTTCTCTCCTGACACCTCCTACCTAGCCTTGAGCCAAGTCTGTCCCCTCCAGCCAACCCACCAAAGGTTAATCAATAATGCTCTAATCCACAGGTGTCAAACTTGCGACCCTCCAGATGTTCATGAACTACAATTCCCATCAGCCCTTGCCAGTATAGCCAATGCTCATGTTGGGAGGGACTGATGGGAATTGTAGTTAATGAAGAAGAAGAAGAGTTTGGATTTATATCCCCCTTTCTCTCCTGCAGGAGACTCAAAGGGGCTTACAATCTCCTTGCCCTTCCCCCTTCACAACAAACACCCTGTGAGGTAGGTGGGGCTGAAAGAGCTCCGAGAAGCTGTGACTAGCCCAAGGTCACCCAGCTGGCGTGTGTGGGAGTGTCCAGGCTAATCTGAATTCCCCAGATAAGCCTCCACAGCTCAGGCGGCAGAGCTGGGAATCAAACCCGGTTCTTCCAGATTAGATATATGCGCTCTTAACCTCCTACGCCACTGCTACTCCTGAACACCTGGAGGGCCGCAAGTTTGACACCCCTGCTTTAATCCATGATTGATAACTCACCTGACTGGTGAGGGTTTGGAAATGCCCAAGAATCTTAGCAAGAAGAATAGCGCAAAAAAGATGGCTCGTGTTTTGGGTCACCTGGCTATGTGCAGTTGGGAGGTTTGGAATCTGGGATGCGGCCCTTTGCGGCAGTTGTCGTTGGCAGCATCCGTGGGGCTGAACCGTTGAGCGGGTTATGCTGGGACTCAGGAGGAGTGTGAGGGCCTGGGGCTGTTTATTCTGGAAGGCCTATTCAGTGTGCGGAAGACTTACCCCAGGGGTCTTCAAACTATGGCCCTCCAGATGTTCATGGACTACAATTCCCATCAACCCCTGCTAGCATGGCCAAGTGGCAGGGTGGATGGGAATTGTAGTTCATGAACATCTGGGGGGCCATAGTTTGAAGACCCCTGACTTACCCAAAAGCAGCTGCTGAGAAGGGCCCGGACGGCCGCCGCCAGACTGGGACCAAAGAGCAGCCTCTGCATGGGGCGGCTTCACATCCCTTCTTACTTGTCCCACCACCTTCGTTCAGGACGTGGTTTGATTCGGGGTGACCTAAACTGTGACAGGTACTTCTCCGGCAGAGCCTGGGGCGCTCGAGGTCTTGAGTCCTGTAAGGACCCCATTCCCAGGTAGCCTTCAGAAATGAACCTGAGCTCTGCAATGTGGAAGGAACCGTTTTAGGGCATTGGAGCGGAATCGGCTGAGCCGATGGCTTCTGCAGAAGCTGCCCTCTCGAAAGGGGAGGTGGTTGGACACCTGGGCAGAGGTTATTGTTGTTGTTTCGATTTATTCCTTTGCAGTAATCTCAGAACAGGCCCAGTGAGGGAACCTTTCCTCGCCTCCAAACCCAGGAAGTTTTCTCTGAGCTGTGCCCTTCTCTGTGCCCGGGATGTTTATCCATACATCCCGTGCCAACGCCCTGCAGGGTGGCCCCAAACCGCAGCCCAGATCACCCCCGCTCAGCTGTTATTCCTTGGTATCTCTTGGAGGCTCACTTACGTAGCTTGTTGGAAGCACAGCCTCGTTTCTGTTGTGAGGAATGCTGGGCGTTTTCTACCCAACTGGCACGAGGCCTTGTGTGGTTCACTTATTCCTGAATTCCCTGGAGGGGATCCTGCCCTTTATCGGTAGCTTCGTCTTTCTGGAGGCCGGTTATCAGCTTGTCCTGCGGGGTGGTCTATTCATTTGATACGGAGATTTCGTTTGCATTTGAACATACGTTTTACAACTCGGTGTCGAACTCACGCCCTTCCAGGTGTTATGGACTACAGTTCCCATCATCAATTAATAAACAAACCATTGATTCTGGGGTCCTATTTTCACTCAGCACCGTAATTATAGTAGAAGCAGCAGAAAGGACACACACTTCTGTGCTTCACCATGTTTAAAAATAGTCCTGACTTCCAGAATGTCTACTGCTATTTGAAACCCATCATGCTGGCAGGGGATGATGGGAACTGTAGTCCATAACATCTAGAGGGGCGCGAGTTTGACACCTAGATCAGTGTTGTGTGTGTGAGGGGGGACGTATCAGAACCTATGGCACGGGTGCCAGAGTTGGGCACTCATGCACAGAGTTCATCATGTGGGAGGGGGGTGGAAAATCACACACCCCCCCTCACACACACACACATCTAGGCTGGCCTGGGCATGATCCTTTACCTGGGAGAAAGCTCAGTTGCTGGCAATGGGGCTTGCTTCTGAGTAAACCCTCCTAGGATTGTGATTCACCCATTGGAAGCGTTGCACGGTTGCTTCACTAAGCTTACTCCAGAGTAACGCGTGCCTCGGAGCCAACAGGGTTTTTTTAAACTAAAACCTCAGTATTCAGGTTAAATTGTTGTGTTGGCACTTTGCGATAAATAAGTGGGTTTTGGGTTGCAATTTGGGCACTTAGTCTCGAAAAGGTTTGCCATCACTGACCTGGATGGATCCATGACATCTTCAAAATACGTTAAAAACCAGGCAACCAGTAGGACGGTGAATTCGTGGCCAGTCGCTGGCTGCTCCACTCAGTTGCAGGCTGTTGTCCTCCATTGGAGGACTGCCCTCCAAACAGTGATAGACAGAGCTTTCAGCTGCATTGAGGGCAAGAGCCTCCTTGCATTTAACTTACAGATTCAGTTCTTTTCTGGTCGCCACATCTCAAAAAGGATATTGGAAAGATAGAAAAAGTGCAGAGAAGGGCAACGAGGATGATTGAGGGACTGGAGCACCTTCCTTATGAGGAGAGGCTGCAGCGTTTGGGACTCTTTGGTTTGGAGAGGAGACGTCTGAGGGGGGAATATGATTGAAGTCTATAAAATTATGCATGGGGTAGAAAATGTTGACAGAGAGAAATTTTTCTCTCTTTCTCACAATACTAGAACCAGGGGGCATCCATTGAAAATGCTGGGGGGAAGAATTAGGACTAATAAAAGGAAACACTTCTTCTCGCAACGTGGGATTGGTGTTTGGGAATATGCTGCCACAGGAGGTGGTGATGGCCACTAACCTGGATAGCTTTAAAAGGGGCTTGGACAGATTTATGGAGGAGAATTCGATTTATGGCTATGAATCTTGATCCTCCTTGATCTGAGATTGCAAATGCCTTAGCAGTCCAGGTGCTCGGGAGCAGCAGCAGCAGAAGGCCATTGCTTTCACCTCCTGCAGGTGAGCTCCCAAAGGCACCTGGTGGACCACTGCGAGTAGCAGAGTGCTGGACTAGACGGACTCTGGTCTGATCCAGCAGGCTCTTTCTTATGTTCTTAGATCTCATTGCCACCACATGCAGCCATCAGGTGAATGTCTTGAAAAGCGAATTAGCCAAATTCGAGAGGCCCATCAGTGGCTGATAATGCTGATAGCTGAACAGAACCTCGGTACTGAGAGACAGCCTCCCTCTGACTATTAGCTGCTGTTTCCCAATGCTGTCTTCCTTCTGGGATTCTGGCGGGGGGGGGGGGGGGGGCAGTCATCACCGGAGGCCAGAAGGTATGTTAGCTGACCCTCAGCTGCCTCAGAGAGGGACTCCTCTGAGGTGCTCAGTGGCCGGGTCATTCTCTTGCCCGTGCTTTTTGTGTGCATGCGCCTGTTGCCCATTGAATATTCTTGTGCACTTTGGGGGCCTTTCTGTGAAAGAGAAGCACTGTTTTGGGCAAGCTGGGGCTGCCAAGATCCTCCCCTTTCCTCGGATCCCGCTTCAGGTCCTCCCCCTTCCTCAGAGGAAGACGAGTCCGACTTGGGATGCAAGGGGAGTTTGAAATTTTGTCCAACAGGACTCATACCAAGGTGAAAGCCCAATAGCCTGCAGCCGTTGTCTCAGTTAAACCTGTGTGTCGTCCTGCCTCTCTTCTTTTTTCACTCTTTCTCACAATTCTAGAACCAGGGGGCATCCATTGAAAATGCTGGGGGGAAGAATTAGGACTAATAAAAGGAAACACTTCTTCACGCAACGTGTGATTGGTGTTTGGAATATGCTGCCAGTGGTGATGGCCACTAACCTGGATAGCTTTAAAAGGGGCTTGGACAGATTTATGGAGGAGAAGTCGATCTATGGCTACCAATCTTGATCCTCTTTGATCTGAGACTGCAAATGCCTTCACAGTCCAGGTGCTCGGGAGCAACAGCCACAGAAGGCCATTGCTTTCACATCCTGCAGGTGAGCTCCCAAAGGCACCTGGTGGGCCACTGCAAGTAGCAGAGAGCTGGACTAGATGAACTCTGGTCTGATCCAGCTGGCTCGTTCTTACGTTCTTATGTTCTGTACTTGCTTGGAACAAAAGTTGCATTTGCTGGAAGTCCTGAGCATTCGGTCCCCTGGCTTTCTTGGAGTGCTGCATGATATGTTGTCCACACGCTCAGCAAACGGAAGGAATCCCTCCTCTCTCTTTTGCTTCTTTTTTAAGACGCCAAGTTTTCAGGCGGTGGGATTCCGAGCCCAGTTTTTCCTCCTGTAAAAACTGGGGTGCGCACAACACACAGAGCCCAAAGGGGGGGTCTTTGTTAGCGCAGCTGATCTGAGCCAGGAGCCAGGCGGTCTCCTCTTCCCTTCCCGTTCCCCTCTGGAGCTCTGGGAATACTCCTTGTAAAGACTTTCCAAATTAAATCCCAGACCGTAATCAATTGTAGCTAGTGAGTGGCGGCCAGCCAGATGCTTGTTGGTGGAGCCGAGCGAGAGAAGGGCTCTCTCTCTCTCTCTCTCTCTCTCCCTCCCCCCACCTTTTTATTTTCGTAAGATGCAGCTGTGCTTTGGAGGATCTGAGCCTGGGTTGGGATAATCCCGGCTACCTGCATTAGCCAGGAAAAGAGGCGCCCATCTGTTTGATCGCTTAAGTGGGGCACCCCTCCTCTGCCCACAGAGAAAGCAGACAGGGACCCTTTTTATATTTAAATTGTCAGACGGGAAACCCCCGGGCCCTGGATCAAACAGCTTTGCTGATGGGCTGGAAGTCCTTCCTTCCTTTGCAGTTGCAGGAATCCTTTGAGCGGCTCCTTGCTACTGTCTCTCCTTCCTCCCTTGCCCCTGACTAACTCTTCTTCCGACCTGGTGGTTCGGATAAGAACATAAGAACTGGCCTGCTGGATCAGACCAGAGTCCATCTAGTCCAGCACTCTGCTACTCACAGTGGCCCACCAGGTGCCTTTGGGATCTCACGTGCAGGATGTGAAAGCAATGGCCTTCTGCTGCTGCTGCTCCTGAGCACCTGGACCAGGGGTCCCCAAACTACGGCCCGGGGGCCAAATGTGGCCCCCTGAAGGCATTTATCCGGCCCGCCAGGCATGGCAGCGATGGCTCCATTCATGTGCAGTGGGGGCTCGAGGGAGAGGAGGAACCGGCCCTAGCTTGGCTGTTGGATTGCAATTACATGATGGCACCCCAAATCTCCATGAATTTTCCTGACCCAGAGTTTAGAGGAAACCTTACATGCTTGGCAATGCCTGCTCCAGCCCTTCCCTCTCAAGCTACTCCATGTTGCTCTCCAGGCTTTCTGTTCCGCCTCACTCCCATTGGCATCCAGCCAGGCTGGTGAATCGCTAAGCTGGCTGCCTAGGAGGAAAGAACCCAGGAAGATATATCCTGGGTTAGATGGGAGAATGCTTCATTAGGAAAGTTCTGCTTTTTTTTTTACAGGGGAAGGTATTCCACAGCCTCCCAACAATATTTGGAGACCCACCCTGTACTTGGCATACTTTGGTCCACTGTTCTAAAATAGACCATGACAGAAAGGCTGAAAGGTGAAATCAAACATTTTACAATCATTTGTGCATAGGAATTTGTTCATAGTTTTTTTTTAGTCCGGCCCTCCAACAGTCTGAGGGACAGTGAACTGGCCCCCTGTTTAAAAAGTTTGGGGACCCCTGACCTGGACTGTTAAGGCATTTGCAATCTGAGATCAAGGCAGATCAAGACTGGTAGCCATAGATCGATTTCTCCTCCATAAATCTGTCCAAGCCCTTTTTAAAGCCATCCAGGTTAGTGGCCATCACCCCCTCCTGTGGCAGCATATTCCAAACACCAATCACACGTTGTGTGAAGAAGTGTTTCCTTTTATTAGTCCTAATTCTTCCCCCCAGCATTTTCAATGAATGCCCCCTGGTTCTAATATTTGTGCTTTGTTTTCACTCGTGACCCTAAGGCAGTGGTTCTCAACCTTCCGAATGCCTCAACCCTTTAATGCAGTTCCTCACGTTGTGGTGACCCCCCCAACCATAAAATTATTTGTGTCTCGGTTCCTAACACCATTGGAAATATGTGTTTTCCAGTGGTCTTAGGCGACCCCTGGGAAAGGGGTCGTTCGACCCCCAAAGGGGTCGCAACCCACAGGTTGAGAACCATTGCCCTAAGGAAACTCACCAGTGAGGGAACCGCATCTTGGTTTTTCTGTTTCGAAAAGAACCGATTAAGGAGATGGCGGGATGCTAATTGTGCGAGTTGGATTAAAGGCAGTTGATTCAATTTGTGTAAAGCCATGTCAGAGTTTTTTTAAAAAAAAAACAATTGGAAGGAAAAGAACCTGGGTTTGGGCTGCTGCATTAAGGTCACTCTCAACGAGGCGTGAGGATGGGACGGTGACCGCTTCTCAGATGGTAATTTTGGAAAACGAAAACCCTTGTGTGTTCCCCCGCCCCCGCCCCGGCAAGGAATCTACTGCCCGATTGAATCGCTCAAACGGCTCCAATCTCGTAAACGCGTCAGCGTGGGGACCTCGGCTTCCCGAAGGAGAGGAATTTTGCAGCTAGTTCGGCGGCATCTCAGCCCGGAGTTTGTCCAACCGGGGGTTTGGCTTGCCCCGAGACTGGAGAGGCCCAGACAAAAAGGAACAGCATGCCTTTGAACACATGCAAGAGAGGCATTGTGCCTGCCTCAGACAGGACTTCACGGGGCGGAGTGGACACAAAGCACAGTGTCTGAGTCTCTGAGTCCCAGACGGTGTGATCTGCATCTTAATAGACAAAAAATCAATTAAACAATCTTAGCAAATCCTCCTTGGCTTGAGGGGGGCTCAGGCAAACTCCCACTTTATTCCGTCTCCGGCGTTCTCTTGCAGCCCCAGGCTTGGGAGGAGGGGGGAAAGGTCCTTCTTGGAGGGGGGGGGATTTCTTTTTGTCCACCTCCGTGGTGGAATCTCTGCCCCCAGTTGATGGCTTAGATGTGCTCCCCCGGGACTGGCTCTGTGTCCAGACAGGCAGAACAGGTAGACAGCAAAGTTCATCTCTGCAGGAGGTGGAAACGGAGTTTCAGGCCGGAGGGGTGGCAGATCTTTGGCAAACTGTTGCTCTTCCCTTTAAAAGCCGGGCGTGTTTATCTTTTTCCTTTCGCAGTTGTGTTTTGCGCCGGCAGCTCGTTCGCTTCTCCGCTTTTGTTCGACACGCTGAAAAGCGTAATGCAAAAGCGAGATTCCCTGCTCTGGAGTTCTGCTCACTTGCTCTCCTCGCTCTGTTCCTGTCTCCTTCCCCGCCCCCCCTTCAAGTTGCTAAAGGACCAGGTGTGCCTTCCAGTCTGTGTACTTAATTGGCTCCTACACCCATCTCCCTCCCTCCCCCCATGCGCACACACACATGTGTTTTTCTGCCTGAGCGGGAGCGAGGTCAGAGTGTGTTCTGACATTCGTGTGGACAATTGCTGTCAGGGCGTCTAGACAGCCCAGATAAGGATATTAGACACTCACAATGGGAGCCATTGTCTAGGGGTCAGGGAATCGGTCAAACCCCCGTTCGTTTTTTTTCACTATTTGTCAGGTATACGGGATGGCCGACCAGTCGTCTGGTTGCCGGAGGGCTCTTTCCCTTGCCTAGTTTAAGGACAAGCCCTCGGCTTGGTGAAAAAATCTCTTCAGGAGCAAATTTGTAAAACCGTGGGGACAGGTAGCCAGGCAGGGCTGCTTCGAAAATGATTTCTAGCTCAGGAGCCTGCACGCCGGACGATCCTTTTCTACTCTTTTTTTTTAAACTCACTTATCCTAATTAAATAGGCTTGATTGCTTTTTCGGAGAGTAAAAACAATCACTTAGGTAATTTCCGGCAGACTAGTCATGACTTAATAACGCAGTGCCGTCGCAAAAGACGAAAGAGGCAGGAATGAAGTCGCAGGAGAAGCAGCCGTCAGCATCACAGGGAATCAGAGCATGAACGACAACGGGTCCCGAGTCTGAGAAAGGGAAATGCGGTCTGTCCTGGAATCAGGAGATGTCAGACGTTGGAAAGTTTGACTTTCAGTAGTGTTGCGTTGGAATAAGGTTGTTTTGAACACATGGAGTTGCCTTATAACATAGGTGTCAAATTCGCAGCCCTCCAGATGTTATGGACTACAGTTCCCATCATCCCCTGCCAGCATGATGCTGGCAGGGGATGATGGGAGCTGTAGTCCACAACATCTGGAGGGCCACAAGTTCGACACCTATGCCTTATAGCAGTGATGGCGAACCTTTTCAAGACCGAGTGCCCAAATTGCAACCCAAAACCCACTTACTTATCGCAAAGTGTCAACACAGCAATTTAACTTGAATACTGAGGTTTTAGTTTAGAAAAAACAGTTGGTTAGGAGCTTGGTGGTAGTTGTTGGCTTTGCTTTGAAGCAACCATGCAACTCTTCTAACGGGTGAATCATGGCCCTAGGAGGGTTTGCTCAGAAGCAAGCCCCACTGCCAGCAACCGAGCTTACTCCCAGGTAAAGGATTGCACTTTAGTTCTTTGCATGCAAATCAGTGGGCTTTAACAGTGATTTACAGGGTTACCTACTCTGCTTCCCCAAAATTAGGTCTTAGGTTTAATGCTAATATTCGAGCCCAGCGGCCCAGGCCAGCCTAGATGTGGGGGGGCGATTCCCCCCCCCCTCATATGATGAACTCTGGTTGCACGTGCTCACAGATAGGGCTCTGAGTTCCACCTCTGGCACCCGTGCCATAGGTTCCCCACCACTGCCTTATAGCAAATCAGACCATTGGTCTTTCAGGGTCGGTATTGTGCGTTCAAATTGGCCGCGGCTCTCCGTGTCCCATTCAGAGGTCTTTTGCATCACTTCCTGGCCAGTCCCTTACCTGGATATGTTGGGAGGTTGAACCAGGGAACACCTGCATGCCAAGCGGGTGCTCTGCCCTCGAGCCTTGGCCCCGTCCTTCTTAAAGGCATCTTTCAGATTTGGCCCAAAACAGGCAGTTTACAGCTCATGAGAGTAGGGTGTGGCTTTGAGAGTGACCAGCTTCTCCTCCCAGGACAGGTAGGTCCAGTGCAGGTGTGGATGAGGAAGGTAGCTTGCAAGCTAGAGGTGAGCAGGCCCCGGTTTGAGGCGACGCATCTCTCGTTTTCGGGAAGCAGCCCGGGTCTTCCGGTGGGAGAGAGGAGGGAGCTGTCTCTTCATCAGGTCTGGAAGCAGAGCAGAAAATCCTCTTGCCGTTCTGGGAGATGAACGTGAACTCGGCAGGGAAAATCTGTCTGAGATGACTGTTGTGGCTGACAGTTGTAGGTTTTCCAGGCTGTGCGGCTGTGGTCTGGTAGTTTTTGCTCCTTTTGCCTACATTCCATGGCTGTAACAAATATTACACCCATGCGTATCCAACTCACTAAGTGAGTATCATTTTAACATATTCTTACTATCATAAATATACAAAAAATGTTTACTAAGTACACCGTCAGGTATGGCTATAAAACCTCTAGATTAGGTTTTTATTTCGGCAGTCCTTTGTCAAGCCAATAATTGTTGTACAAAGTGTTCTTTTTCTTACTCCTCTAGGAGCACAACTGTTTTTTCTTACACTAAATAGTTTCCTAACTGAATTTCAAGTTTCACTTCAATGGCTCTTCTTTAAATAGTCCTTCTCTCTGGATATCAGGATCTCATGTGAGAGCTCTGGGGGTGATAGTAAGAATATGTTAAAATGATACTCACTTAGTGAGTTGGATACGCATGGGTGTAATATTTGTTGCAGTACCTGTTGTACACCTGCCTTGATTATTATGGTACATTCCATGGCTGGCATCGTCAGAGGTACGTTGCAGCCAGCACCTGAGGATGCCAGCCAAAGATGCAGGTGAAACGTTAAGAGCAAAAACCACCGGACCATGGCTACACAGCCCTGAAAACCCACAACAACCAGTCAATTCCAGCTGTGAAAGACTTTGACAATACACAGGGGCAGAGCGAGGGGGAACTGCACCTGGGGCATGCCTGCATCCTCTGTCCTGCCAAGCCCCTGTCATGCCCCTGCCTTGGCGTGTGCCTGGGGCGTCGTGCCCCACCCCGCCCCATTGGCTCTACGCCACTGACAATACATCATAGTTTGCCTTTGCATTTGATGTGAGGTGCAAATATTTGACCACCTAGAGCAGTGGTGGCGAACCTTTGGCACTCCAGATGTTATGGACTACAATTCCCATCAGCCCCCTGCCAGCATAGCCAATTGGCCATGTTGGCAGGGGCTGATGGGAATTGTAGTCTATAACATCTGGAGTGCCAAAGGTTCGCCACCACTGATCTAGAGGATTCTTCCTCAAATGTTTAGCTTCAGTGGCTACGCAGCAGTGGCGTAGGAGGTTAAGAGCTCGTGTATCTAATCTGGAGGAACCGGGTTTGATTCCCAGCTCTGCCGCCTGAGCTGTGGAGGCTTATCTGGGGAATTCAGGATTAGCCTGTGCACTCCCACACATGCCAGCTGGGTGACCCTTGGGCTAGTCACAGCTTCTCAGCCTCTCAGCCCCACCTACCTCACAGGGTGTTTTGTTGTGAGGGAAGGGCAAGGGGGGGTGTCAGCCCCTTTGAGTCTCCTGCAGGAGAGGGGATATAAATCAAACTCTTCTTCTCTTCTTCTTTAAAAATAAAAAAAATGAAAGCATGGATAAGCCTCATGGTTGCTCAGAGAGGTTTGCAGGTCTATGAGCAGCAAGGCATGTGACAGGGGCTGAGAGATTCTTCCTGTTTGGAGATCAAGGCTTCCAGGCCACGTTTGACTCGTGCCTCCTGTGCGCCGTCAGCAGACCAGAATGGATTCTGCAGAACAACAGATGGAATTGATATGTGTCACTAAGGCGGATTCCGCATGGGCCAAAAACAGCGGCGTGAAAATGGTGTGAACCCTTTTACACCATTTCAAACCGTTTTGCGCTGCTTTCACACCATTGTTTTTGGCCCGTGCGGAATCCGCCTGAGCGTCTCTTATTCCACCCCAGTCAACTCCATCAGGGGGCATTCCAGATGAGGGAGGGGGACCCTATCTAGGACTGAATTGGCTTTCCCTCCCGTTCTTTCATCAGTGGTGTAGTGGTTTAGAGCAGGTGTACTGTAATCTGGAAGAACCGGGTTTGATTCCCCACTCTGCTGCTTGAGCTATGGAGGCTTATCTGGGGAATTCAGTTTAGCCTGTGCCCTCCAACACGGAGCTCTCTCAGCCCCACCTACCTCACAGGGTGTTTGTTGTGAGGGGAGAAGGGAAAGGAGTTTGCCAGCCCCTTTGAGTCTCCTTACAGGAGAGAAAGGGGGGGGGGGATATAAATCCAACTCTTCTTCATCATCTTTGATTTACCCAAACCACAACTTGGGAGGCTCAGTGATATTGTCGTATCCTGGCGACCCCCAAAACGGCCCCTGAGATCTGGGAATGTAGTCTTGCGAGAGCTCAATGGGCATTCATTTCTAAAAGCTGCAGGCTTTTCTCAGCCCCACCTACCTCACGGGGTGTTCGTTGCGAGGAGGGGAGGGAAAGGAGTTTGTCAGCCTCTTTGAGTCTCCTACAGGAGAGAAAGGGGGGGGGGGGATATACATCCAAACTCTTCTTCTTTCAAAAGTGAGCCGGATTTTGTGTGTCGTTTCCTGTCTCTTATCTTTATGAAGTCCGCCTAATGCGTTTGGAGGCTTCTTTTCTGCCCTTCATCTCCCAGCGGCACGGTTCAAATCCCACCCCTGCTAATGAATTGAGGTCTCTCAGACTAGGGTGGGGTAAGAAACCTAGGATGAATTCTGCGTCACCTGCTGCTTTGCTGACCCTATAACTCAGGGGTCTTCAAACTGTGGCCCTCCAGATGTTCATAGTACAATTCCCCATGAGCCCTACCACCAGCAGCAGCCCGCGTGGCGGGGCTGATGGGGCTGCCAGTCCATGAACATCTGGAGAACGCAGACTGAACCTGCTCGCCTCACACTTGCGCTGATGAGCAACCTTGTCACCCCCAGTCCACTTCACTTTGGGGGTGGGGGTGGAGGTGGGGTATTCTAATGAACTCCGTACCTCTGACACTCCCCAGAGCGAGCGTGGTGTAGTGGTTAAAGAGCAGGTGGATTCTAATCTGGAGAACTGGGCTTGATTCCCCACTTCTCCACCTGAGTGGCAGAGGCTTATCCGGTGAACCAGATGTGCTCCTACATTCCTGCTGGGTGACCTTGGGCTAGTCACAGTTCTTCGGAACTCTGTCAGCCCCACCTGCCTCACAAGGGGTCTGTTGTGGGGAGAGGGAGGTAAAGGAGCTTGTAAGCCACCTTAAGTCTCCTTTTAAAAAATTTTTTTAAATAGAATATTGTTATATTTGTTACATTCAATATGTTTGTTCCAACTATACATTTTTCCTTTTTCACCCCTCTCCCCCCTCTTTTCCATTGATTATTTCAAGCAAGCAGCAGAAGGTTCATTCTTCTTATTCTCTTGTTCCATAGTTCTTCGTTAAATCCGGCTTCTTCCATCCATTTCTCATGCAATGTCCATAATTTCATAATATCTTCTCATTTCTCTTGCCACAGTGTATTTTTTGCCAGTCTCTCAAAAATTTCTAGCTGTATCTGTTCCCAAATATATTCTAGCCATTTTGAGACACCGCCTTGAGTCTCCTTACAGGAGAGAAAGGTGAGGTATAAATCCAAACGCTGCTTCTCTTCTTCCTGTGTCCGCTTGGACCCTGTTGTCCTCTTGGAGTTAAATTGAAACTTCCTAAGAGACTGTGAGAGCTGGGGCCAGTTTTTGTATTCTTGGACTCCCGCCCAGGTTGCTGCTGCTTTGGCGCCAGCGTGGCAAAGCGCAAGCATCTCGGGCTGGGAGCGGGAGGATCTGTGTCCAAATTCCTGAACTGTCACAGAGCTTGCTGGGTACCACTGGGCTGATTGACACTTGGGCTAGGAGCAGCAGTGGCGTAGGAGGTTAAGAGCTCGTATATCTAATCTGGAGGAACCGGGTTTGATTCCCAGTTCTGCCGCCTGAGCTGTGGAGGCTTATCTGGGGAATTCAGGTTGGCCTGTGCACTCCCACACCACATCCAGCTGGGTGACCTTGGGCTGAGTGCTAGTCACAGTTCTTGGGAGCTCTCTCTCAGCCCCACCTACCTCCGCGAGTTTGTTGTGAGGGAAGGGAGACAGGAGATTGTAAGCCCCTTTGAGCCTCCTTCAGGAGAGAAAGGGGGGATATAAATCCAAACTCTTCTTCTTCTTCTTCCCTCTGCTGGGGAACATTGGGGGTCAGGGCGTGGAAAAATGGACACCAGGCGGAGCTCCTTCAAGGTGTGGTGGGATGAACATGGCACCGACGGGTGTGGGATCTTTCCTTTCCCCAGGTGGTCTGCCTCCAAGAGAAAGTGACTCAGGGCAGACGAGGAGGACCCCCGTGTACGTAACTCTGTGGGACACCCATGGCGCCTCACCGAAAAAGGCCTTTGTGGATTTTTGGCCTACCTAAAGATGACCAGCCGCTCTTGTTTCTTCCAGCTTAATTGCTTTGTGAAATCAGCGCCATTTATTTCATTTCTACCTTGCACCTTTCCTGGCAAAGCCAACTTAGAACAGTCCCTTTAAAAAATAATTTAAAGGACAAGCTGAAAAATCTATTTTGGCTGCCTGAGGGAAGAAGAAGAAGAGTTTGGATTTATATCCCTCCTTTCTCTCCTGCAGGAGACTCAAAGGGGCTGACAATCTCCTTGCCCTTCCCCCCTCACAACAAACACCCTGTGAGGTAGGTGGGGCTGAGAGAGCTCCGAGAAGCTGTGACTAGCCCAAGGTCACCCAGCTGTCGTGTCCAGGCTAATCTGAATTCCCCAGATAAGCCTCCACAGCTCAGTATGCATGAAGAATCAAACCGGTTCCACTGAATGGGCTCCTGAAACTCTTATCCACTGAGCCACCAAGAACATGCTGTTCGTTGCATCTGTGGTGATGGTTGAAGTCCTTATTGGGTTAGATTAGTCAAAGTCATCAGATAGTTGGCTGTTTGGCCTTGAACGGAAGGAATTGCGAGGCTTAGAGGTGAACAGGTCCTTTTGGCCACGTTTGTCAGTGACTGGAATTCCCAATCAAGAAGTTTCGCTTTTAGGGTTTTATAAGCCTCCTTAGAGGTGAGCATATAAAGTGATTCCATTGAAAGACCAATGGATTCAATTTTCTCCTTGATGATATTACACCAATTCTTGAATTTACTGTCTTGCATAAAGGAGTATATGAAGCTAGAGCAGGGGTCTGCAACCAGTGGTGATCCAAAAATTTTTAGTAACAGGTTCCCCATGGTGGTGGATTCAAACTGTGGCATAAGCCAGTGGGATGGAGTTAGAGGCCTTGACGAGGCGTGGCCGAGGGCATTCCGGGCGGGCATTCCTGGACAGGGCTGTGGCAAGCTGGCAGCTCTTGCCGGTCCTTAGGCTGGAAAGCAGTACGCAGGTGCAGGCTGCCACCACATGCCAGTGCACCTCCTGCTAGACTGCTTCAAGTTCGTGCTGCTGCTGAGAGGAGGTAACTAAGGCAAAAAAATCACGGGCAAAATCACCCATTAAGTAACCTCTACGGCACACACAAATAATTAGTAACCTACTCTTGGGAACCTGTGAGAACCTGCTGGATCTCACCTCTGCCTGCAACTTGTGGCTCTCCAGATGTTCATGGACTACAAATCCCATCAGCCCCTGAGCTAGAGGAATCCTGCTGATAGTGGATTTTGAACCAGTATTTGAATGTTCTTAACCATGCCATAGTCTCGAGTGTGGAAGTCCTTGTTGGTTTTAATTGGGTCTTCCAGTGGGGTGGGGCGGGGGGCAGCACCTGGCCGATCAGCCTCTCATTACCCTCTCACTATTCAGTGTGCAGAGGTTTTTATCATAGTCTGTGAAGAGAGGACTTTGCAAAAGGTAGGAATTCCCTGCAGAATGCTCGCCGAAGAGAGCAAATCTTGTCCGTTCCTTCCCTGGCTGTGTTAGTTGAAAATGCCTTCTGATTTTAACTTGACACCTTCTTTAAGAAAAAGAGAGAGAAAAGAATTCCACATGTGTCGCTTATTTTTCTCCGCTCCCAGGTGAACGCTACCTCGGCCTCACCTCCGGGGCCTCATGCTTGCTCTGTTGGGAAGCTCAAAGGTCAGGCGGCTGCCGGCTGCATCCATCAGTGTGCGGGAATTCCGCCTCCCACCCCTCCCGCATCTTGTTTTCCCGTTTGAAACGTGTTCCTTCTCCTTCTCCCTGATACCTTGAAATTCAGGCAGAGCCGTCTCTTCTGAGGCAGGGGAGGGAACTTTCGCATCCTCGGAGTGCACCCTGGGTAAGAAAAGCTTTTTTGAAAAAGCCACCACTCCCAGACTGAGCACTGACACGGCAAGTCTGTTTCCGTGGGGCACCCCCCCAGCTGCCAAAACGGAGAAAATATGAGCGTTCCCGGAGGACGCAGCCATCTGCTGGGAAAGAGGGAAGACTGCCTTCCCAGGCTACTTTCTCTCTCCTGTCTGGAAAGATGTTGTGAGCGCGACGGAAGCAGGTGTGGGAGGCGAGGGCGCCCTTCTGGGCATATCAGCGGATTTTAATGCCTGGGTTTGAGCGAAGGCTTTCTCTGCACCGTTTACAATAATTTCATCCCACTTTTGTCAGGCTCGAAGCTGCGCGCAACAATTTCCGCCATCATGCAGCTCCTTAGTAATAAAACAGGCAACTGGATGCCTCTAGAACAGGGGTAGGGAACCTGCGGCTCGAGAGCCGCATGCGGCTCTTCTGCCCTTGCACTGTGGCTCCACGAGCCGAGTCACGCCCGGCCCCATCCTTGCACCCGCCCTGCAGGCAGCAGGGTGGGCGCACTAACACCTACGGTCGGCTGGGCCTTCGCGGGCCTCTCGCTCGCCCGTTGGAGCAGGGCAGAAGCGCTTTCCAGTGACTGGTGAGACTGAGCGCCCGGCTTCATCCTTGCCACGCCTGCAGGAGCAGGGCGGGCGATCCATCAAGCTTCTCAGAATGAGCGAGTAAAATGTAAAAAAACCCCTATATATACATAGTGTTATCTTTATTTTAAATGTAAAAAATTATTTGCGGCTCCAAGTGTTTTCCTGTGGAAAACGGGTCCAAATGGCTCTTTGAGTGTTAAAGGTTCCCTGCTCTAGAACAGTAATGGCGAACCTTTTTGAGACCCGAGTGCCCAAATTGCAACCCAAAACCCACTTATTTATCTCAAAGTGCCAACCCAGCAATTTAACCTGAATGCTGAGGTTTTAGTTTAGAATAAACGTTGGCTCCCTCTTCCTCTGCCCCACCTGCTCGAGCAGGGGCCAGTCTGCTCTAGCCTCCAGCAAAGTCCAGCTCCTCGCCTCTCTAGCAGCTCTGCCTCCCTCTGCATTACCCTTGAGCAGCAGCCACCCTGAGCACAGGCACCAGGCCCATCGTCCTCAGTGGTCCAGGCCAGCCTAGATGTGTGTGTGTGGGGGTTGTGATTTTCCGCCCCCCAAATGACGAACTCTGTGTGCGCGTGCCCACAGAGAGGGCTCCGAGTGCCACCTCTGGCACCCGTGCCATAGGTTCGCCATCACTGCTCTAGAACACGGGTCTGCAACCTGCAGCTCTCCAGATGTTCATTTGGCCATGCTGGCAGGGGCTGATGGGATGTGTAGTCCATGAACATCTGGAGAGCCACAGGTTGCAGACCCCTGCTCTGGAAAGTCCACAGTTAGGTGTTTGCAGGGGTATGCTGCTTCTAAACATGGAGGTTTCACTTAACCAAATAAACCAAAGGGCCTTAGTGTGCCTTGAAAGGCTAATAAAATTTGTTTCAGTATGAGCTTTTGTGATTCAGAATGCGTTTATACGAAGGGAAGTCATACTGGGAGATTTCACGGGGCAGGTTATGATGGGGAGGGACCAAGGGCAGGCGAGAGTCTTTAATTAATTAATTAATTAATTATTTCACTTTTATACCGCCCTCCCCCGGAGGGCTCAGGGTGGTTTACAGCACCAACAAACAAATAGAAACAAAATAAATACAAAGTTAAGAGTTAAAATGCAGCATTCAATTATCAAACACAATTAAAATAGATGGCATCCATCTATTAAAACTCCTCTTAAAAGGGGAACAGTGGGTCTTAGATTGTTTCGGGCACCCACATCAGCAGCTGGTCTCCCCAAAGGCCCGGTGGAATAGCTCCAGTCTTGCAGGCCCTCACGAGACTCGATGAGGTCCCTTGGAGACCGGACAACTGGAGGAGAGCCTCCACCAGGCAGGGGGCCAGAGACCATAAAGACTGTGGGCCCTAGTGGAGGCCAGCCGCATCATAGAGGGGGTGGGGATCACCAGCAAATTGGCCTCTGCTGAATGCAGGGACCGATGTGGGACATATGTAAATCTCCAGGTAAGGAAGAAGGCAAGCGAGAAAAGTCAGATGCTGATCCCATCATAAATTGACAGAACTGGCAAATCCGCATACTGGATGGTGGAGAAGGTCAGCGCTTCCAGCAGACATGCAGATAGTTTCAGTGAAGATTAACCAATATCAGGGTAAGGTTATAGTCTCATGTTAAGAATGGCAAATTAAAACTTCTATAAAACAATCCCTGTAGTTTATGACAATAGTGGGACATTGTATATTCCCTTTGAAGCTCTTTGTGGAGCAACGACTTCCAGGTCTGGAATGGTACAACCAGGAAGATTAAAAAGTTCCCCTGCTGGTTTCTGAATGTTGAGCGATTTCTTGTGTCAGGTTTGTGTTCATTGAGTCTATCTCATGGGGACCTGTCATGTTTGTCCCATGTAGGCAGGAGAAGGGCGTTGTAGGATTGCGTAGCAGCATATGCCAGCTAGACCTTGCACTCCAGTACAGTGAGCCCAGGATGGTGTAACTGATGTTGCTAGGTCTTGCATTATTGTTGTCGGAGGAGGAGGAGGTGTTGTTGTTGTTGTTGTTTGGATTTATCTCCCAAAGGGCTCACAATCTCCTTGCCCTTCCCCTCACAACAAACACCCTGTGAGGTAGGTGGGGCTGAGAGAGCTCCGAGAAGCTGTGACTAGCCCAAGGTCACCCAGCTGGCGTGTGTGGGAGTGCACAGGCTAATCTGAATTCTCCAGATAAGCCTCCACAGCTCAGGCGGCCGAGCTGGGAATCAAACCCGGTTCCTCCAGATTAGATACACGAGCTCTTAACCTCCTACACCACTGCTGCTCCAGATGTGGGGACAGAGTTGGCATCTAGGTCTATTGCAGAGTTTTCTTCCTGGGTCCATTGTTGTAGGTGAGAAACTGTTCTGAATTGTGTGCAGATTAGGTCCTTTACTCTACTGGACAGGTGTTTTAATTCAGGGAACGTTTTTGGGTAGATTCTTCAGGTGAGAGTCCCTATCTGATAGGTCAGAGGAGACCTGATTGTAAATTCAGTGCTTTGTATGTTCCGGATGACAGCTGGAGGCACACAGGTAGATTTGGTCATCAGTAATTTTTGCTAAGGTTGTGCTTACGTGCCCATTGCAAAGTTTACGGCCGTGGTGGCGAACCTTTGGCACTCCAGATGTTATGAACTACAAATCCCATCCAGCCTACCAGCATGTGCGGGGAAAGCTGATGAATTGTAGTCCATAACATCTGGAGTGCCAGACTCTCCTCACCACTGACTACGACATCCAGGAAATGTACTTGCTTAGCAGATGTGTCAGGATCTGTTGCTTTCCCTTGTAGAATTCCATGAGACGCAGAAATAAAGGCTTTGGGAGTGAAAGTCCATTTATTAAGACATCTTAGAAGCTCAAGTACACTTGGTGGCAGGAATGACACTTCCCCGCCAGAAGCTGGGTTATAACAGTCACCCCATCCCCCCTTCCTGCTTCCCATGGGAACAGAGAGGCTTCATCTCCCGCAGAGATAAAGTCCTTGAAGCATCTGGCCCATCTTGAGCTGTGGAATGCACTCAAGGTTACTTCACCATCAACACTATTGAATCCTTTACACTCTGCCTCCCCTAAAGAAGAAGACCCTTCCCCAGGTTTGTCTTGCGAAAGGTGCTGTGGAGCAGCAATAAGGTGGGGGCTTCAATGTTTTGAATAGACCCATTGATTATACCCAGAATATCCCACCAAGAAACTAAATATTGCAGAACGATTAAGCGAGGAGTCCAGGATAAGCGCCAATTTCAGTAGTGCTTGTGGCCATCAATAATAATAATAGTCGGTGAGGGCCTCTCTCCAGTGCATTACCAGGCATGAGGCGGGAGCCTCTTTGAGCAACTGGAATGGAAGACAGGATTGGATGTTACTAAGAGAGTTAAGGCAAATCTAAGCGGGCAGTGACATCATTAATCACTTTAGTAATTTGAAAGGGTCCCACAAATCTCTTGCCAAGTTTAGAAAATTTATGCACGCCTCTGAGGAATTTTTTGTAGATAAATACACCCAGGAGCCCACACGCAGAGGGAAATCCAGTGATTGTTTATCCGCTTGCAGTTTTGGGAGTCCTTTGCTTGTTGTAGGCGGTCTGGACCCACTTCCATCCCTCGACTAGGGATAGAAATCCATTGTTGAAATTCTGGGGTCCAAGGTCGCTCGCGAGGTAGTTGTGCTTAGCGGGAAGGAGCTGCCAGACACAATTTCAAAGGGGTTTCTTTATTACTATATATGAACCGCATTGTTGTAAGTGCATTCACTTAAACGAGGAATAAGCTTCGCACCAATTGTCTTGGTGGTTGTTGGTGCAACAACGTACATACTGCTTTAGGGTTCTGTTCGTTCTCTCTCCGTCCGCCCGCCACTTTGAAGGCGTGGTAGGGGGGGCGGCTGACGGCGAAGCTGACTTAACAACTAAAACGCTTCCAGAACTTTGGAGATGAACTGGGGCGGCGGTCTGAACCACCTGCGGAATGGAGAGCGGTAAACATGTTGAATAAACAGCCCGTGCCAACTTAGAATGAGGAGGATGGAAGCACATGGAATAAAATGGGCTTGCCAGAATAAGTCTACCACCACCCAGCAAACCGTGCCATGACTTTCGGGTAAATCTGTAATGAAATCCATGGAGATGACTTCCCAAGGCCGGGAAGCTACCGGGAGAGGTTGCAATAGTCCATGGAACTTTCCCGGGATGGTTTTGGCTTCTGCACAAACCGAGCAGCCTTTAATGTATGCCTCAATGTCTTTGCGCGTGCAGCCACCAGAACTGCCGGCCGGGCCAGAGGTGTAGAGTTTTCAAAGCCAAAATGCCCAGCCGAGCGAGCATGGTGGCAAGCTTCAAGAACCTGCTTGCGGAGGGGGGGAGGCACTCAACATTCCCCCCTCCGCCAAACTCCATTCTCCAAACGCAATTGGGAGTCCCTTCGCCGCAGGAGGCTCGTGCAGCCCCGCCTCCTCCAATTCCCGCAGGAAAGGAGAGACGAGACTGGGAATGGGGGGCGGAGGAGAAGTGGGTGTTTGAGATCGAGTGACAGCCAACCCCAACTGGGAGGGGGAAAGAACAGTGCGTGGAATGTCTCGTAAGGCAGCTCCACCCCCCTCCCCGGTAGGCGCGAGAGCGCCAGCCAGTTTGTTGGTTTTCCCAGGGAAAAAATGGACTGTAAAAAAGAAACGAGAAAAGAACTCGGCCCAACGAAGTTGGTTTGCGGACAGCTTGAGGGGGGCGGAAAGAGCTGCCAGGTTTTCATGATCCGACCAAACTTGAAAGGGATGTTTAGCCCCTCCAGCCAGTGGCGCCAAGTGGAGAGTGCTGCTTTGATGGCTGCAGTCTCTTTGTCACCCACAGTCCAGTTGAGCTCGGCACCAGAGAATTTTTGACAAATAAGCACACGGAACCAGTCTACCATCTTTATTTTTCTGCAACAGGGCTGCCCCAAGTGCTTTGTCCGAGGCGTCCACGGAACCACAAACGGGAGATCCGGTCAGGGTGCTTTAGGATAGGTTCGGTGGTAAACGCAGATTTTAGTAGTTCAAAGGCTGTTTGACATTTTTTCAGACCAGAAAAGGGGGGCCCCGGGTTTGGGCGGACAGTGGATCCTTACCCTTAGTGCGTAAGAGGTCTGTGAGAGGGAGAGTCAGTTTAGCAAATTGGGGTATAAAATCACGATAGAAATTAGCAAAACCAAGAAACGACTGGAGTTCTTTGCGGTTGGTGGGGGCAGGCCATTGGAGGACTGCGTCAATTTTAGCAGGATCCATTTTTAAGCCCTCGGGCGAGATCCGGTAACCCAAATAGTCAATGGAGGTCTGATGAAACAGCATTTGGAGAGTTTGGCAAAGAGAGAGTTGTCAAGCAAGCGTTTCAGCACCTCTCGAACCAATATTTCATGCTCTTCTATTGTTTGCGAGTAAATTAAAACGTCATCTAAGTATACAACAACTCCCTTGTACAGTAAATCATGGAGAACTTCATTAATAAGAGCCATGAAAGCCCCGGGGGCCCCACTTAACCCGAATGGCATTATTAAGTATTCAAACTGTCCAAACTTTGTGTTAAACGCAGTCAGGTGTTCATATCCTTCAGCAATTCTGACTCTGTAGTAAGCTTCTCTCAAGTCCAATTTAGTAAAAATGCCCTTTGCCGAGTGCATCTAAAAGGTCCTTGATCAAAGGCAAAGGATATTTATTGGACAGGAAACCGCATTGAGACCTCGATAATCTGTGCAAAGCCTTAAAGACCCATCTTTCTTTTTGACAAACAAAACAGGAGCAGCGTGTGTGTGTTTGGTAGCCCACCGCATGAAACCGTGGAAAGCAAGGTTCTTGTCTAAGAAGGCACGTAGTTCCTTCTCCTCATTGGGACTCATGCGGTAGATTCTACCCTTGGGTAGTTGCTCTGGTTGTGGCTATGACAATTTTACAGTCAGTGTCTCTGTGGGGTGGCAACTGATCACATTCCTGCTCCTGAAAAACTCTGGCTAGATCTTGATATGCAGGTGGGATGCCAATAGAATCGGGAGCAATCACTGGAGGAAGCCAGAGAGGGGTGTGTGTCAGGAGACGTTGGGTTTTCTTCCCAATTCATGTGTTCACCGCAGGGAGGGTCAGTGAATTCTAGGATCCTGTCTTTCCAAATGAATTTTGGTTCATGTAACAACAACCAAGGCATGCCCAAAACTATGGAGTGTTTGGCCACTGGCGCTAAAATGAAACTAATTTTCTCCCAATGGTCGGCGCAACGGAGGAGAACCGGCTGTGTTTTGAACTGGGCCGGTCCTTCGTTTCCGAGGGGGCTGCCGTCCATTTGGGTGAATGGTGTGGGCTTAGCCAGGGGAATTCGGTCCAGACCTAGCTCCTCTGCCACCTGGGGCCGCATTAAGCAGTGGGAGCAGCCGAATCCACAAGGGCCGAGGCTATAATGCGAAAGTGTGTTTAGCGGGGTTGGCCAGAAATGCTTGAACAGTAATGGGAGCGCTGCCTTCACTCACCGGTCAGGAGTCGGGCCCATGTCCATGGGGGCTGAAGAAAGGCAAACAGCTGCTTCCCCCTCCTCTGGGTCGCCTTCGGTCACCGCTTTGGACGAGCCAGTGGGAGGCGGCCCCGACCTGCGTGGTGGTTTGGCAGACGGAGTGCTGAGCTGGGGTCGTTGGTTTTGCTTCTTGGGACAGTTGGCGGCTAGATGACCTGGCCCTCCGCAGTAAAGACACAACCCAAGTCGGCGGCGGCGGTCGGAGGTGGTTTCAGTAGGAGCGGCTGGGCTTGACTTGGTGGACACAGTAGTGGTTTTAGGCGTGGCGCCTCCTTGACGAAGCGTGATTCCAAACGAGACGCCACTTGAGACCCCAACTGGATCCAATCCGCGAATGGTAATGGAGGAACTCGAATTAGAAACACCGTTTCACGAGCTTGCTGTCCACAGCATCTGAGAAGTATTCGCATTTCATGCGTTCAGGCCACTCCAGGAGGAAGTCGAGGCAGCCGCCGCATCTAAATTCACGGACAAACTCTGCAAACGGGCGGTTGCCTTGCTGGATGGTTTTGATGGTGCGGATGGCTTCATTCTCGGCGCCTGGATCTTGAAAGCGCGCTCTTAAAGCTTGGAGGAATGCGGGCACTGTGCGAGAGTCCTCATCCTGTAAATCCAAGACAGTCACGAACCAGTCGGCTGCTGCCCCATCCAGGACTGAGCCGATGTCCCGCATTTTTTCGCTGCTCAGACCGGTACAGATCATCATAGTCTTCCAAGTGGGCATTGAGTTGTAAGATGAAGTAGGGAAGTTTGGAAGCGGTCCCATCAAAACGGGCTGGTATCGGGGGCCGATAGTAGCCCCGTTCGACGGCTCTTGGTGCCTGCTGAGGAGGGGGTTGCGCGGGTTGAGCGGGTTGGGCAGGCAGCGGTTGTACGGGGGAGCCGGAATCGGGCGCTGGCGGTGCCGCTGGCGTTTGGGTGGCAGGACCCAGGTACGTGGCCCTGGCGCCGGCATGATCAGTAACAGCATAGACTCCAACTTGGGGCTTCCCGGTCTGCTGCCTCCTTAGCTCCCTTTCCAACGCAGCCAGATCCCTCTCCTTGCGAGCCAATGCATCCTGGAAAGCATGCAAAGCAGCCTTTTCTCGCTCCAATTTAGCCAGTTCGTCCCGCTTAAGGGCTTCAGTGAGCTCACTTTGCGCGGCGCAGAGCCTGAACGCTTACGTTGCCGTTGTAAATCCAGTCTGGACTGTTCCAGGACTTTATCATGGACTGATCGATTCTGGGCATATTGTCGCTGGAGCTGTCTTTGGCACGGTCCAACTCGAGCTGGACTTCTTTGCGTTGCTGTTCCCGGTCCCTCTGCAGGTTTTCGCGCTCTTGCTGCAACTGTGCCCGCTCCTCCTCCCATAACTGGCGTTCACGGTTCCATGCCGCTTGGGCTTCTCGCAGTCGTCCCACTTCCTCATCCCAGTCCTCCCTCGATGGGAGAGGAAACCGGTCTGGCTGGGAACGCAGGCTTTCTTCGACTCCTCGCCGCCTGGAAGCGAGGCATCGGAGACACCGTGAGTCCGCCGCAACCACCGGTGGCTCCCCGAGGCACCTCAGGTGCGGTCGCTGGCCCAGGATCAGGGGTCCGATTGGGAAGCGGTACGGATACCCCTCCCAATTCCAGGTTTAGTCCCGGTGTCTTTTGGACGGGCCCCAGTGCTGTGCCACGGTGGTTCTTTGGGAGCATCACCAAAATACGAGTCCAGGAATCGTTCAATGGACTCCTGGGTTGACGCATGAAAGGTGGTCAAGCCCGTCTCCTCCATGACAGGTTGCATCTGAGGTTTGTAATCCACATGAAAACGGGTAGAGATCCGATCCACAGGCCGATCCATAGACAGCTTCCAAATCCATTCTTCTCAAGGTCGCCGCCACGCCCCTCGCTCAAACGGAGTAAAGGAAGACTCGTGCTGATACGAGGACGGGAAAGAGCCACCAGCGAGGCCCGTTCTCCTGCCGGTTCCTCCAAATCAAGAAGGGAAAGGTCGGAGCCCTCTTTGGGGGCTACCGCACCTTCCGCAGTAACATTCAACCTCTCCATCGCAAGACAAGAGGTCCACTACACAGGAATATAGATGATTTAAGATTCCTGCCACAATGTAAGGAATTCCATAGACGCAGAAATAAAAGGCTTTGGGAGTGAAAGTCCATTTATTAAGACATCTTAGAAAGCTCAAGTACACGCAGTGGCAGGAATGACACTTCCCGCCAGAAGCACAGGTTATAATACCAGTCACCCCATCCCCCCTTCCTGCTTCCCATGGGAACAGAGGCTTCATCTCCCGCGCAGAGATAAAGTCTCCGCCGAAGCATCTGGCCCATCGCCCGGGCTGTGGAATGCACTCAAGGTTACTTCACCATCAACACTATTGAATCCTTTACACCCCTATAATCAGACTGTTGGTTTCAGAAACAGGTTTATTGAAGGGAGCTGCGAGTAGGATACAAGCAAGTCTTTGCTGGAACTAAGTTCTATTACACCTTCTTTGTTTAATATCTCTTTGTTTCTCCAAACAGCCCTCTCCAGCCCCTCCCTCACCACCCCAGTGAGGTGAAATCACCAAAAATGTTCTCAGGCAATGCAAAGATTCCAAGACCAAAGCCGAGATTAAGTCCAGGTGCAGGCCTGAAAGCAAAAGTTCAGGAACACGAAGATAACAGCATAACAAGCAAGGTTCCCACAGTCCCTTGGCCAGGAAACAAACAGGCCAGGAAACAAACAAGATCTTGACAGTGAAGCAGTGGCGTAGGAGGTTAAGAGCTCGTGTATCTAAGCTGGAGGAACCGGGTTTGATTCCCAGCTCTGCCGCCTGAGCTGTGGAGGCTTATCTGGGGAATTCAGATTAGCCTGTACACTCCCACACACGCCGGCTGGGAGACCTGGGGCTAGTCACAGCTTTTCGGAGCTCTCTCAGCCCCACCTACCTCACAGGGCGTTTGTTGTGAGGGGGGAAGGGCAAGGAGATTGTCAGCCCCTTTGAGTCTCCTGCAGGAGAGAAAGGGGGGATATAAATCCAAAACTCTTCTTCTTCTGAAGTATCCTGGGGTGAGCTTGCTGGTGTGGTGAACATGTTGGAGTCCTGGTGGAATATCTCGAGAGCTCCCTTCCTGTGAGTCCAGCTGGTGAAAAGACCCTCCATAAATCCTAGGTGCCGGGCAGGAGTTAATTGGCGGGGTTGCTCCGAGTCAGCTGTGAATTGCACTGTGGCGTAATGCAGGTCCCCATCGCTACGCCATTCGTCGAAAGATATAAACTGTTATAAAATTGAGAGCGGTTGTGGGTTAGAACATGTAAGCAAGGTTCAGTAGCCAGGCTTGCGTTGGGTCGTGAGGGATAATCTTCCTGATGGCCAGTGGCCTGTCCTTGTTTGGCAATTTGGTATATAGCAGTGGTGGCGAACCTATGGCACGGATGCCAGAAGTGGCACTCAGAGCCCTCTCTGTGGGCACGCACAGAGTTCATCATGTGGGGGGGGGGATCCCCCCCCCACATCTAGGCTGGCCTGGGCCACTGGGCTCGATTATTAGCATTAAACCTAAGACCTAGTTTTGGGGAAGCAGTATAGGTAACCCTGTTAAGCGCTGTTAAACCCCACTGATTTTCATGCAAAGAACTAAAGCGCGATCCTTTACCTGGGAGTGAGCTCGGTTGCTGGCAATGTGGCTTGCTTCTGAGTAAACCCTCCTAGGGTCGTGATTTACCCATTCGAAGAGTTGCATGGTTGCTTCAAAGCAAAGCCAACAACTACCACCAAGCTTACTCCGAGTAAGGCACGCCTCAGAGCCAACCATTTTTTTCTAAACTAAAACCTCAGTATTCAGGTTAAATTGCTGTGTTGGCACTTTGCGATAAATAAGTGGGTTTTGGGTTGCGGTTTGGGCACTCGGTGTCAAAAAGGTTCGCCATCACTGGTATATAGAGTCTCAGCATCCATGGCCACCAAGATCGTAGAATCATAGAGTTGGAAGAGACCCCAAGGGCCATCAAGTCCAACCCCTGCAATGCAGGAACAAACCATCAAAGCACTCCTGACAGATGGCCATCCAGCCTCTCTTTAAAAACCTCCAAAGGAGGAGACTCCACACTCCGAGGTAGTGAACAGCCCTTGCTGTCAGGAAGTTTTTCCTGATGTTTTCGTGGAATCTCTTTTTAGAACATAAGAACATAAGAACAAGCCAGCTGGATCAGACCAGAGTCCATCTAGTCCAGCTCTCTGCTACTCGCAGTGGCCCACCAGGTGCCATTGGGAGCTCACATGCAGGATGTGAAAGCAATGGCCTTCTGCGGCTGTTGCTCCCGAGCACCTGGACTGTTAAGGCATTTGCAATCTCAGATCAAGGAGGATCAAGATTGGTAGCCATACATCGACTTCTCCTCCATAAATCTGTCCAAGCCCCTTTTAAAGCTATCCAGGTTAGTGGCCATCACCACCTCCTGTGGCAGCATATTCCAAACACCAATCACACGTTGCGTGAAGAAGTGTTTCCTTTTATTAGTCCTAATTCTTCCCCCCAGCATTTTCAATGGATGCCCCCTGGTTCTAGTATTGTGAGAAAGAGATGTGTGAGCTCCCAATGGCACCTGGTGTGAGCTCCCAATGGCACCTGGTGGGCCACTGCGAGTAGCAGAGAGCTGGACTAGATGGACTCTGGTCTGATCCACCCTTTGGCACACATCGCATCTTGTACAATACTGCTGCACATTTTTAGTAATGCCTGACCAATAAAATTTCCTCTGCACCTTAGCCAGTGTTTTCTTAATACCCAAATGTCATGATAGGGGTTTTAACACCTCCTCTCTGAATTTCTTGGGTACGATGAGCTGTTGGACAACATTATCTACCCCCCCCCCATTTTCCTTTCTGAGGAATTGTCTGTAAAACAAATCATTTATCCACAATATTTTAACAGAATTGCTAGGAGTGAGCTCTGCAGGGCTGGTGTGTACTTTACCCCTACAGTCAGCTAAAGTGGGACATCTCTGCTGCTGACAGTTCCTGGCCAAAGGTTGTGGGGCATGTCCCTTTGTCATTGGTTTCTTGCGTGGGAGAGGGTAGCCGCTTCACGATGGTCCTTTCCACACAGACACTTTAAGACATTTTGATGCCTTAAATAAAATGTTTCCTCCGCACTGCTTTTACCTCAAAACATTCTATTTGCTGCCTCAAAAATATTTTAGATGGATTCCCTTTTAAAACAATTCTCCGGCTGAAATGTTGGCCATATGGTCTCTTTAAGACGTTTCCCCGTGCCTCTCTGCAAATCCGGACTTTCTCCTCGGTGTTCTGTGCTCAATCTCCCCCCTCTTGTTTTTGGAGCCTTTCTCTGTTTGTTTGTCATGGGGGGGGGGGGGGCGCTGTTCTTCAAGGGATGCAACCCAGAAGGTGCCGAGAATCACAGCACAAAGCTGGCAGGGGCTTATAGGATTTGTAGTCCATGAACCTCTGGAGAGCCGCAGGTTGCAGACCCCTGGTATAGATACTTAAAATGACCTATATCCAGTGGTGGGATCCAAAAATTTTAGTAACAGGTTCCCATGGTGGTGGGATTCAAACAGTGGCGTAGCGCCAATAGGGCTGGGCGGGGCACAACGGGGCCATGGCCGGGCATGCCCCCCCCCATCAAGGCCATTCACAATTGCAAGCAAGATTTTAGGGATAAAAGTGAAGTTTGGATTTGCACATTATCTTTAAGGAGTCTCCAAACAGCTAACAAATGCCCCCCCCTTTCCTCTCCCCACAACAAACACCTTGCAGGTGGGGCAGAGATTGCCTCCCTAGCCGGCCTATGGACTTCTCCTGTGCTGGCCGGCGCCCGCCCACTGGGGAGAAGGCTTGAGACTGAGAGCAATGGCAACGTAGAGAATAAGGCACTGCACTCTGGGTGAGAGGGAGGGGAGGCGGAGCTCCTCATCCTGGGAGCACAGTGGTATTTCTCCCCCGCCCTATGGACACTCAGGGCCACCGTAGAGAGTGGGCGGGGCTACGTCAGGCTTCCTTAAGTCTTGCAGCAGCGGCTTCCTCAATTCTGGGCTTGCTGGGGCTTGCAAAATCAGTCTGTGTGGGCGGACATTTTGGCGCCCCCCCATGACTGCAATGGATTCGCCCGGGGACATGGGGTACCCCTTGTCCCTAGGCAAATACGCCACTGCCTCTGAGCGGACCCAATTAGTAACCCCCTCTCGGCACACACAAATTAGTAACCCACTCTCGGGAACCTGTGAGAACCGGCTGGATCCCACCTCTGCCTATATCTAACTAGAGACGTGCTGATTATTAAATAGTTTCATTGTATTTATCAGGTGTGTTGTGTTGTCATTTGCCACCCTGATGAGGTCTAAATCTAAAATTAACTAAACTCGAGGAGGCAGCCTTTTCTCCGGAGTTTGTTTGTTTGTTTGTTGGATTTAGAACCCACCTATTCCCAACCAGGTGGGCTCAGGACAGCTCACAAAAACTATGGTGACAAAACCAAAACAACTGTGGTGAAACACCGCCCAGAGCCCCTCGGGGATAGGGCGGTATAGAAAACTTAAACAATAATAAATAAATAAATAATCTATGGTGACAAAACCAAAATTTACACAATTTCCCTGACTCTGAAATTTTTGATTATTTTGGTGCCCTAAAACTCCTATGTAGTGGAAACCTGACCAGAAGAAGGGAGCAAGACAAGGAAATATTCACAGGGAATTCCTGAAGGAAAATAAGGAGGGCACAGGGATGAAAAAGGAAACAAGGAAGACAGAGGGGAGGGAGGCCAGCCAAGATGGGCACGGTTCCTGCGCTCAGCCACAGACCTGGCAGTTTTAAAAGGGGCTTGGACAGATTTATGGAGGAGACGTCGATGTATGGCTCCCAATCCTGATCCTCCTTGAGCTGAGATAGCAAATGCCTTAGTAGACCAAGTGCTCGGCAGCAGCAGCAGCAGCAGGCCATTGCTTTCACATCCTGTGTGTGAGTTCTCAAAGGTGGGCCACTGCAAGTAGCAGAGAGCTGGACGAGGTGAACTCTGGTCTGATCCAGCAGGCTCTTTCTTACGTTCTTATGTTCTGCCAGGTTGGTCCAGAGCTAAAAAGGCTGTGACTCTGGATCAGAATGGCCAGCATTTTTCAGGCGAGGGCCCACCAGTAAATTGTGACTGAAGAAGAAGAGTTTAGATTTATATCCCCCCTTTCTCTCCTGCAGGAGACTCAAAGGGGCTTACAATCTCCTTGCTCTTCCCCCCTCACAACAAACGCCCTGTGAGGTAGGTGGGGCTGAGAGAGCTCCGAGAAGCTGTGACTAGCCCCAGGTCTCCCAGCCGGCGTGTGTGGGAGTGTACAGGCTAATCTGAATTCCCCAGATAAGCCTCCACAGCTCAGGCGGCAGAGCTGGGAATCAAACCTAGTTCCTCCAGATTAGATACACGAGCTCTTAACCTCCTACGCCACTGCAGGAATTCCTGGAGCTCCTCTGCAACAGCTACAGGGTTGCCGTTCTTTCAAGCTCTGCCTTTCTCCCTGAGACTCGAGGCAAAATATTGCACAGGAAAAAAACACCAGCCTACCGGGTACGAGGAATGCAGTAAAACTGGACCGCGGAACCAGAGAACAATGAAATAAAAGGATGTGTGCAATAAATAAAGGGGCAGTCTGCCCATTCCCCCCCCCCCCCCCCCGGTTAAAACTACCACCCTGTTTCCCTTTCGGAGAAGTACCCTCCTGAACAATTCTGTTTCACCGTCACCCTGTTCTCTTTGTGCCAAAGGATGCCCAAAGCGTTCCTTGGAAAAGCTGTTGCGGGGAGGAGCAGCAGTAAATCTCTCCCAACTTTCTGCAAGTTTGGGGGGTGGAAGGAGAGCTACACCCCCCCCCACCTCTTTGCTTTGCCAAGTGAGAAGCTCCTTTGTTAGTTTCTGGGGGGGGGGTAGGAAAGGCCTCCAGCCTGTGGGCCAGCTGTCCTCCTTTTGCGCAGGCAGGCGAGAACAAGGGCCTGCAGTATTTCCACATGTAATGCAAACCACACCGAAGGAAGTCGGCTGTCTCTGAAAGAAGCTGCGCTAACAAAGCCTTCCCCCAACCCCCTGGCGCAGTGGAGGGACGGGGGGTTTGTCTCGCTAACTCCTAACCCTTCGTGGCCTAGATAGGCAAGTTTTAAAAAAGTCTCGCAGGCTGTAAAGCAGCGATGGCGAACCTTTTCGAGACCGAGTGCCCAAATTGCAACCCAAAACCCACTTATTTATTGCAAAATGCCAACACGGCAATTCAACCTGAATCCTGAGGTTTTAGTTTAGAAAAAAACGGTTGGCTCCAAGACATGTGTTACTCGGGAGTAAGCTTGGTGGTAGTCGGTGGCTTTGCTTTGATGCAGCCGTGCAACTCTTCCAACGGGTGAATCACGACCCTAGGAGGGTTTAATCAGAAGCAAGCCCCATTGCCAGCAACCAAGCTTACTCCCAGGTAAAGGATCGTGCTTTAGTACTTTGCATGAAAATCAGTGGGGTTTAACAGCGCTTAACAGGGTTACCTACACTGCTTCCCCAAAACTAGGTCTTAGGTTTAATTCTAATAATCAAGGCCAGCGGCCCAGGCCAACCTAGATATGTCTGGGAGGGGGCACTCTGTTTGCACGTGCCCACAGAGAGGGCTCTGAGTGCCACCTCTGGCACCCGTGCCATAGGTTCGCCGCCACTGCTGTAAAGCATCACTGAAGTTTGGTAGGAAAGCAAGCCTTTGATAAAAAGTTTGGGCCTGGCTTGTGGAAGTATTGAAATGTCAGGCTCTTCTGCTAAGGATGGAAAAACTGAAGCTCGGTGCAAAATCTGGATTAAGGATCAAGCTTGAAAAGGGAGATAATTTTGCACAGCCCCCCCACCCCATGTTTTAGCAGCTTTTGGGAGGACCAAGAGCAGCAACCAGTGGGCCTGAGGTTCATTGGTCCACGATGCTGGTTGCACAGTGGCAGATAGGAAGGCACTCCATAGGGCAGTGGTGGCGAACCTATGGCACGGGTGCCAGAGGTGGCACTCAGAGCCCTCTTTGTGGGCACGTGCGCCATCGCCCCAGTTCGGGCACTCGGCAGTGGCATAGTGTCAAGGGGGAGAGGGGTGCGCAATGCACTGGGAGCGTGACCCTGAGGGGCAGGGCGAGGGCATTCCAGGGGTGTGATGGGGGTGTTTCGGGGCGTTCCAGGGCAGGTTGGGGACAGGCAGGGGCGCGGGGCGCACACGTGCCCTGGACGCACTTTTCCCTTGCCCCGCCCCGGCACTCGGTCTCTAAAAGGTTCGCCATCACTGCCATAGGGTGATCACTACTGCCCAGAGAATTATTGGATGCCCTCTCCCCTCTTTGGAAGAACTCTATAATTCCCGCTGCTTAAAGAAAGTTCGGAATATTCTGAAAGACCCGTCTCACCCTGCATGCCCTTTTTTGGAAATATTGCCATCTGGCAGACGATACAGCAGTGGTAGCGGGGCTGATGGGAAATGTAGTCCATGAACATCTGGAGTGCCATAGGTTCGCCACCACGGCGATACAGGATCATAAAAACAAGGACAACTACCGTGTTTCCCCGAAAATAAGACAGTGTCTTATATTAATTTTTGCTCCCAAAGATGTGCTATGTCTTTATTTTCAGGGGATGTCTTATTTTTCTGTATTCTGTTCGTCGGGCATGCTTCCAAACAAAAACTTTGCTACGTCTTACTTTCGGGGGATGCCTTATATTTCGCACTTCAGCAAAACCTCTACTATGTCTTATTTTCAGGGGATGTCTTATATTTGGGGAAACAGGGTAGGCTCAGAGACAGGTTCTATTCTAGAGCTGTGGTTGTGCTGAACTCTGTGGTGTCACGTTGACGTGGCTGTGTAGGGATGGTTGGAAGGGGGATTGTGGAAGATGGGGTGTGAGGACTGCGGAAATGTGCATCGGGGGATGTTTGTATTTTCGTTGTGTGTGCCCAATGACATTAAAGTTTATCTTAACTTAATCTCATGAACCTGGCCAGGGAGCACAATAGCTTTTTTCCCCTTGTGTGGTGAACTGGCTGGAGCGTTGGCCTAGGTCACAGGGGTCTGCCACCTGCGGCTCTCCAGATGTCCATGGACTACAATTGCCATCAGCCCCTGCCAGCATAGCCAATTGGCCATGCTGGCAGGGGGCTGATGAGATTTGTAGTCCTTGGACATCTGGAGAGCCGCAGGTTGCAGACCCCAGGACCCCAGATGTTCATGGACTACAGTTCCCATCAGCCCCGGCCAGCATAGCCAATTGGCCATGCTGGCAGGGGCTGATGGGATTGGTAGTCCTCGGACATCTGGAGAGCTGCAGGTGGCAGACCCCTGGCCTAGGATCTGGGAGGGTGGAGCTCAAATCCCTGTCAAACGGCGAAGCTTACCTTGGAACCCGAATGCCGTTCCTGCCCAGCCTACCCAGTAAAGCTGTTGTGGGGATAAAAGCGAGGAAGCGGGTGCCGGAGCCCCACTCCGGCCTCCTTTGAGGAATAGGCTTTGAAACATCCCCCCAAGAGGGTTTGTTTGACCACAGTGGTTCTTTCTGTCTTGTCCCCCTGGACTTCTAGGAGCTGGAGAAACTGGGCCTGGGGGACGACGTGGATCTCTACGTCTACGAAATCCCCGTGGAGTACCAGGCGGTGCAGAGGCTGATTCCTGCTCTGTGGAAGAAACACAGCCCTCAAGTGAGTGAGTAAAAGTCAGCAGCAGGAGTAGAAATTGACCGTGTCGTGATCCAGGGCCCCTGAGAAGCCGGGAGGGGTTTGGCACCACCTGGGAAATCTAGTGTCTCTGCTCCCTCGTAACCACAACATTGTTTGGGCCTTGGCAGTCTGGATTTTGGGTTGAGAAGAACAGGCTTTGCAACTCGTGTAAGCGACGCCACTCGAGAAATAGCTGCAAATCACTGTTTGCCTGTGGTGCAGCAGTGGCGTAGGAGGTTAAGAGCTTGTGTGTCTAATCTGGAGGAACCGGGTTTGATTCCCAGCTCTGCCGCTTGAGTTGTGGAGGCTTATCTGGGGAATTCAGATTAGCCTGTGCGCTCCCACACATGCCAGCTGGGTGACCTTGGGCTAGTCACAGCTTCTCGGAGCTCTCTCAGCCCCACCTACCTCACAGGGTGTTTGTTGTGAGGGGGGAAGGGCAAGAAGAATGTCTTCTTCTTCTTCTTCTTCTTCTTCTTCTTCTTCTTCTTCTTCTTCTTCTTCTTCTTCTTCTTCTTCTTCTTCTTCTTCTTCTTCTTCTTCTTCTTCTTCTTCTTCTTCTTCTTCTTCTTCTTCTTCTTCTTCTTCTTCTTCTTCTTCTTCTTCTTCTTCTTCTTCTTCTTCTGCTTCTTTTTCCATTCATTCATTTAGTCCTCACAGACCAACAAGTCACGGGCAAAGGGAAAGGGTTCATTTATAACACTGTGTTCAGCTCTGGTCACCACATCTCAAAAAGGATGTCGAAGAGATAGAAAAAGTGCAAAGGGCAACGAGGGTGATTGAGGGATTGGAGCACCTTCCTTATGAGGAGAGGCTGCAGCGTTTGGGACTCTTTGGTTTGGAGAGGAGACGTCTGAGGGGGGATATGATTGAAGTCTATAAAATTATGCATGGGGTAGAAAATGTCGACAGAGCACATCTTACCTGTGCAGTATTATTTTGGTATAATTGTGTATTAACCAGAGGAGCCAGTGATCCATAGAGGTGTTCAATGTATTGTCAAAGGCTTTCAGTGGAGCAGCAATGGTGTAGTGGCTAAGAGCAGGTGCACTCTGATCTGGAGGAACCGGGTTTGATTCCCAGCTCTGCCGCTTGAGTTGTAGAGGCTTATCTGAGGAATTCAGATTAGCCTGTACACTCCCACACACGCCAGCTGGGTGACTTTGGGCTAGTCACAACTTCTCGGAGCTCTCCCAGCCCCACCTACCTCACAGGGTGTTTGTTGTGAGGGGGAAAGGGCAAGGAGATTGTAAGCCCCTTTGAGTCTCCTACAGGAGAGAAAGGGGGATATAAATCCAAACTCCTCCTCCTCCTCCTCCTCTTCATCTTCTCCATCTTCTTCATCTTCTTCTTCATCATCATCATCATCATCATGACTGGAATCACTGGGGCGTTGTGTGGTTTCCAGGCTGTATAGCCATGTTCCAGTAGCATTTTCTCCTGACGTTTCGCCTTCATCTGTGGCTGGCCTCTTCAGATCCACGGCTATACAGTCCAGAAACCACACAACAACACCTCAGATCCACTGAGGACTTGGCTAATTTTCCCCACAATCTGGCATGGGCAATAGTATCGGAAGCCCTTTTTAGATCCATATGGGATGCATTAAGCTTTCTGCCAGATGGTTTGGTATATTTGTCATTCACCTGGGCGACTACTACACAGTGGTCAACGGTAAAGGTCCCTGTTTATAAAGCTGACCTGGGATAACGTAAGGGCTTCCTTTTCTATCAGCCACATTTGTGGTTTGATAAGTAGGTAAGAAGTTGGATGATTTGCCCATGCAGCACTGTAGGCCTATGATTTTCAGGTAAGGAATAATCTTTTTAATAAATTGGAACGATTTCAGAGTTTCGCCAAGATTGCAGCATGGAGCCAGAATGATAAACAATTGAGAAAAAAGTTGCTAGATCACATGGGTCTTCCACCTGCGGCTCTCCAGATGTTCGTGGACTACAATTCCCATCAGCCAATTGGCCATGCTGGCAGGGGCTGATGGGAATTGTAGTCCATGAACATTTGGAGAGCCGCAGGTGGCAGACTCCTGTGCTAGGATGTTACTCCAGCCCGAGATGTTACCCTTGGAAAGGTTGTTATCCGTGAACTCAGAGCCGGAGACCTTTGCCCTTTCGAAGCTTTCTAGCGAGACTTGCTATTTGGGGGCCAGGGAGGGGGGCTATCGAACGATATATGTACATTGGTAGCCAGAGGGGGGTGGCAGAGTTGAAATCCTTTTCAAAATAACATCCCCAATCACTTCAGGAAATATGGGAGCATGAGCCTTATTGATTAGCAACCAAAAATTTAGGGTATCATGATTGAGAGCCAGAGTGGTGTAGTGGTTAAGAGCAGGTGTACTCTAATCTGGAGGATCCGGGTTTGATTCCCCGCTCTGCTGCCTGAGCTGTGGAGGCTTCTCTGGGGAATTCAGATCAGCCTGTGCACTCCCACACACGCCAGCTGGGTGACCTTGGGCTAGTCACAGTCCTTTGGAGCTCTCTCAGCCCCACCTACCTCACAGGGTGTTTGTTGTGAGGGGGGGAAGGGAAAGGAGCTTGTCAGCCCCTTTGAGTCTCCTTACAGGAGAGAAAGGGGGGATATAAATCCAACTCTTCTTCTTCTTCTTCTTCTTCTTCTTCTTCTTCTTCTTCTTCTTCTTCTTCTTCTTCTTCTTCTTCTTCTTCTTCTTCTTCTTCTTCTTCTTCTTCTTCTTTGCTGTAATCAGTCTTTTCCAGCTCTCTTTTAATAACCTTTAGGTTTGTTTTTTTTAACCAAATTAGGTTTTTAAATTGTCTGTTTCAGGCAATCAGGGCTGTCTGTTATCTTTCAGAGTTGGTACAACTGCAAGCTCTGTATATTCTATGGGTTTCCCTGAGCGTATGCCTGTCATCTCTCTCAACCTAAGGTTTATTCCCAGTTTGAACCCTGGGCCTTGAATGTGTTTCTCCTGTAACCCTGGCCCCTACGGCCCTGGCCCCTACCTGGTGGAACAGGCTCCCAAGTGAGATCAGGGCCCTGCGGGACATACAGAGTTTCCGCAGGGCCTGTAAAACGGACCTGTTCTGCCAGGCGTTTGGCCAGACGGGATAACACCACACTCCTGTGATAAATATCTGGCCTCCTGTGGGTGCAAGAATGGGGAAGGCGAAACAATTTTAATCGCCATCTGAATTTTTATAATTTATATATGGTTCTTAACTGGGATTGGGTGTGAAATGGATTTTAACTGTTTTATATAATGTTTAACTGTTTTTAACTGTAATTTCTAACTTTTATATAATATATAATATATTATATAATTTTTAACTGTTTTATATAATAATAATTTAATAATTTTTAACTGTTTTATATAATTTGGGGAAGGGCGGTATAGAAGTTTAATAAAATAAATAAATAAAATAAATAAAATAACCAATAGATGCTCAAAAAGCTGAAATATTTGCTCAAAAAGTATTAATTGCTCAGAGAACGAGATCTCTTTAGCGAGTCTGTGGTGAATCCGTGTTTTATCCGGGGAATCAGACAAGTTAGGTGTGATTTCTTGTGTTCTCTGTACGTGATTCACGATGATTCTCCCAAGAGCAGCTTTTAGATCTCTCCCACTTGTTGAAATCCCACCAGAAGGCATCCCTGCTTGGTCTGACTGTTGCTGAATGGCTTTCCAGGGTCTCAGGATGTGGTCTGTTAGATTACTTCCCGCCTGGTCCTTTTAGCTGGAGACACACTGGGACTGTCTAAGTCAGGGGTCTGCAGCCTGTTCTCCAGATGTTCATGGACTACAATTCCCATCAGCCCCTGCCAGCATTGCCAACTGGCAGAACACTGGTCTGTGTGCAAAGCAGAAACTGTCCCACTGAGCCACCTATTACAGATGATGGCCAGTCAGGTGAAGCTGTGCATTGTGAACTGGTGGAACTCACCGACACAGGATGAAGTGATGGATGCTCTATCGGGTAGCCTGAAAGAAGGTTAGAAAAATGCGGGGAAGAGAAGACCCCGAATGGCGCAGTTCAATTACATCTTCGTTTTTACCTGAAGCGGCAGCATCTCTGGCCGCTGGTTGTTGAGCAGGGCTTTGGCACTTCCGGGGAGGGGGAGGAGGAGGAGGAGGAGGAGGAGGAGGAGTTTGGATTTATATCCCCCCTTTCTCTCCTGTTAGGAGACTCGAAGGGGCTTACAATCTCCTTGCCCTTCCCCCCTCACAACAAACACCCTGTGAGGTAGGTGGGGCTGAGAGAGCTCCAAGAAGCTGTGACTAGCCCAAGGTCACCCAGCTGGCGTGTGTGGGAGCGTACAGGCTAATCTGAATTCCCCAGATAAGCCTCCACAGCTCAGGTGGCAGAGCTGGGAATCAAACCCGGTTCCTCCAGATTAGATACACGAGCTCTTAACCTCCTACGCCACTGCTGCTCAGGAGGCCTGCCGCTGGGCCTTGTGGGTACCGGGATGCCTGAACTGTTTTTGAATTTTATTGATTTTACCCCCAAACAGCTATATAACAACAATGGCAGCAAGTCTGTAGAGAAAAGATTTCTAGATATCTAAAAAGTGTGTCCGTGCTCAGCTGTCAGTGCACCAGATATTCAAACGTTGATAAGGTCTTTCATCCATCTATCAGTGGAAGTGGGCATTTCTCTTTCCAGTGTTGTAAAGTATTGTAAAGAACTCTTTTAGAAGCAGTAAGGGTACGGGGAGTCTGTTTTCTTTATTTTCCGAGAGACAGGCAAATATAGTTGAAATGTATGAAAGTTTCTTCAAAGATCATTTAATATTCTTTTTTCAGAATTCATATGAGTAATTACATCCTCCCCCAAAGACCCAATAACTGGACAGGCCTAAAACTTATGTTTAAGAAACACGTAAGTTACAGTACCAGAAAATTAAAAACTTTATGTTGCCCTTTCCTAAAAACGGGGCTGTGGTTGTCTAGTGCAGGGGTCTGCAACCTGCGGCTCTCCAGATGTTCATGAACTACAATTCCCATCAGCCCCTGCCAGCATGGCCAATTGGAGAGCCGCAGGTTGCAGACCCCTAGCTCTAGTGCATCCTAAACGTAATTTTATGCTGAGTAAGATGCAATTTAAAGTTTGTAGAAACAGTCAGTATAAAATGTAGGGCCACGTCCCATTGCTTTGGCAAAATATAAATATAAAACAGCTCCTTATTCTCTTCATTTCCAAGACGTTGCCTGTCATTCATTAGTTGCCATCAAATAAACAAATATTGTAGGTGTCATTTTTTTTGCATTGCGTGTTTCCCAGAGTAAGGGAGATTGCGAAATGCTTAGTATTTCTGGGCCATGTTTAGATACCAGCTGTTGTTGCCGTTTTAAATATTGCCTTTCACCAGAGGTTGATAGATCGTATCCGGGCCACAGCTGAGAAAATACAAAAAACTCGTCATCCCAGTCCATTAGCTGGTCCGCTATCTGTCCCAGCCTTCCATCAAAAAATGATTTCTCCCCAGTTTTTAAATCTGGATTGGCCCACAGTTTAGTCTGGCACAGTGTTTCCCAACCTTTTCGAGGTCAGGGTACCCTTGACCTCACTCTTCATATCTCACGGTACCCCTGCCGCCACCCGCTACCTCTCCCTCCCGCTCCTAGGAGGATTAGGTTTTAGGAGGGAGACCATTTTAGGAGCAGCAGTGGCGTAGGAGGTTAAGAGCTCATGTATCTAATCTGGAGGAACCGGGTTTGATTCCCCGCTCTGCCGCCTAAGCTGTGGAGGCTTATCTGGGGAATTCAGATTAGCCTGTACACTCCCACACACACCAGCTGGGTGACCTTGGGCTAGTCACAGCTTCTTGGAGCTCTCTCAGCCCCACCTACCTCACAGGGTGTTTGTTGTGAGGGGGGAAGGGCAAGGAGATTGTCAGCCCCTTTGAGTCTCCTACAGGAGAGAAAGGGGGGATATAAATACAAACTCCTCCTCCTCCTCCTCCTCCTCCGCCGCCGCCTCCTCCTCCTCCTCCTCTCTCTTGTCCCTTCCTTTCCTTGTTCTTGTTCTTGTCCCTTGTTCCTTGTTCCCTTGTTCTTCCTTTCCTTGTTCCTTGTTCCTGTTCCTTGTCTCTTGTTCCTTCCTTTGTCCTTTCCTTGTTCTCCTTGTTCTTCTTGTTCCTTCCTTGTTCCTCTTGTCTCCTCTCCTTGTCTCCTTGTTTTCTTGTTCTTCTTCTTCTTCTTCTTCTTGTTCTTCTTGTTCTTGTTCTTCTTGTTCTTGTTCTTGTTCTTCTTGTTCTTGTTCTTGTTCTTGTTCTTGTTCTTGTTCTTCTTGTTCTTGTTCTTCTTCTTCTTCTTCTTCTTCTTCTTCTTCTTCTTCTTCTTCTTCTTCTTCTTCTTCTTCTTCTTCTTCTTCTTCTTACCCAACCGTTGTTTTATTATATTTCTGGAAGTCTTGTATGATGTTTCTATCTGTGGTTTTATGTTGTACACCGCCCAGAGCCCTTCAGGGATGGGGCGGTATATTAAATAAACAAACAAACAAACCCTGACTTTTGCAGACAGTCCCGATGCTGAACGCAGTGGGTGTGCTTCGCCTCCGGAGAGGCCTGTCTTCCTTTCCAGCTTTCTTGTTGGCATTTCTGGAAGCTCTGAAAAGTGCGCAGTGGAGCTGTTTTAACTCTGGGCCCTCTCTCTCTTTCTGTCTCTCTCTCGCAGCTGGTGGTTCACGTTGGCTTGTCCGGCATGGCCACGACCGTGACGCTGGAAAAATGCGGCCACAACGTGGGCTACCGGGGCCTGGACAACTGCCGCTTCTGCCCGGGCTCGCACTGCTGCGTAGAAGGAGGCCCCGAATGCATCGACTCGGTCATTGACATGGATCAGGTGTGCAAGAGGGTCTCTGATCTGGACTTGGATGTCCTTGTGACGATATCAAAGGACGCCGGCAGGTACGGGTTCTGGGATGCCCGAGGACAGGGAGAAGGGTTTCCGTTTTGTTTTTCAGCTTCCAAAGGGTTCCCTGAAAGTTAAATAAACACTCCCTCCCCCCCAAAAAATCCCAGCAATTCCCACAATCAGTAATCGCGCAAAACCAAATGTGGCAAGACAGGATGAGCAACATGCGGCTGGAGTCTTTAAAAACCAAATCCTTCCCTCTCCCAATAACCTTGGCCCCTTCCGCACATGCAAAATAATGCGTTTTCAAACCACTTTCACAACTGTTTGCAAGTGGATTTTGCTATTCCGCACAGCTTCAAAGAGCACTGAAAGCAGTGTGAAAGTGCATTATTCTGCATGTGCGGAATGAGCCCTTGAGAGGAAGAGAGAGGGCCAGACCTGGTGCCGTACATTCAAGTTTTGGGCCAGGATTTGTTTTAATCGAGATGAACTGGACTATACATCCCAGGGACGCTCCATCCTCCACACATCCCAGTGGTAGGTTAAAATCGAAGCCAAACTTAATGAGTTGGGCATTTCCTTGGAGGACCTGCTAATGCTAACAGAGCAGGAGGTCTATGGGGCTGTCAAGAAGAGACTTTTTGACAGAGAGTTTCAACAGATGCTAGAGGAAGCTAATAAAACCTGTTCCCCGATCTCTCTGGGAATACCTGTGGATAGATTAATTGTAGCCCAGTACGTTTATCTCCTGGTTGAGGCCCGGTGGCGTAGAGCAATCACCTTAGCTAGGTGTAATGCCCTGCCTTCTTCCTTTAGCCTTGGACGCCACCTTGGAATCCCACATAAAGAAAGGAAATGCCCGTGTGGCATGGGTTCTGTGGAAACAGTATCTCATATGCTGTTGGATTGTCCTTTTTATGAGATAGGTAGGAAGAAGTACAAAATCCCCTTCCTGCATGGAAGTGAAGGCATTACAGATAAACAGAAGGTTCTATATCTTTTAAACAGCCACAACTACGAGCTGTTGGAAGCGGTGGCTAAATTTTTAAATGGTGTTATTTTAACTCGTCAGAAGTTGTAAAGTTGTAAAGGCTGTTATTATCTTGCTAAGTTAATCTTAAACTATTTATATGCCATTAAAGGTACTCGAAATCGAGTAATCGAGAGAGGGACAGAGAAAGAGCATCCCTTCTCAGGGAGGGTCTGAAAGTTCTGGGGCCCCTTGAGTATGGACACCATACTCAAGGGGGGGGCCTTTGGAGTTTCTTGCTCTGGTTGAGCTAGCAGGCAGGGGCTGATGGGAATTGTAGTCCATGAACATCTGGAGAGCTGCAGGTTGCAGACCCCTGTGCTGTACCTTTTTTAACATAAGGATCACCCAAGATTTGTGAATTTGTCTGCCATTTCTTGGATCTTCTTTGTTCTAGATCAGTGGTTCTCAACCTGGGGGTCGGGACCCCTTTGGGGGTCGAACGACCCTTTCGCACGGGTCGCCTAAGACTCTCTGCATCAGTGTTCTCCATCTGTAAAATGGATAAATGTTTGGGTTGGGTGTCACCACAACATGAGGAACTGTATTGAAGGGTCACGGCATTAGCAAGGTTGAGAACCACTGTTCTAGAACGCTCCAATTTGATCCTAGTGCCTTTGCGGCATAACTAGGCAGGCACTAGGACAGTGATGGCTAACCTTTTCGAGACCGAGTGCCCAAATTGCAACCCAAAATCCACTTATTTATCGCAAAGTGCCAACACAGCAATTTAACCTTACTGAGGTTTTAGTTTAGAAAAAATGGTTGGCTCCGAGGCGTGCGTTACTCGGGAGTAAGCTTGGTCGTAGTCGGCGGCTTTGCTTTGATGCAACCATGCAACTCTTCCAACGGGTGAATCACGACCCTAGGAGGGTTTACTCAGAAGCAAGCCCCATTGCCAGCAACCGAGCTTACTCCCTGGTAAAGGATCATGCTTTAGTTCTTCGCATGGAAATCAGTGGGGTTTAACAGCGCTTAACAGGGTTACCTACACTGCTTCCCCAAAACTAGGTCTTAGGTTTAATGCTAATAATCGAGCCCAGTGGCCCAGGCCAGTCTAGATATATGTGTGGGGAGGGCACTCTGTTTGCATGTGCCCACAGAGAGGGTTCTGAGTGCCACCTCTGGCACCCGTGTCATAGGTTCCCCACCACTGCACTAGGACCTGAGCAGAGCGTTCTAGAATGAAGAAGGTCCAAGAAATGGCAGAAGAATTCACAAATCTCCTTGTCATTGTTATGCTGAAAAAGGTCTATCAGGTCCCTTCTGCAGATGTTGCTACTAAACTGGGGCGGAGGCTTGTCTTGCCTGTCAAAGATGCTGCTCAGTCCTTTGATCAAACCGGTCCATCGGAGCAAGGCAAAACCAGCCAGCACAAACTCATAACTGATACAGTCCTTTCCAGGTTGCCTCCTCCTAAGGAGCATCAGTGGCGTAGTGGTTAAGAGCAGGTGCACTCTATAATCTGGAGGAACCGGGTTTGATTCCCCACTCTGCCGCTTGAGCTGTGGAGTCTTATCTAGGGAATTCAGATTAGCCTGTGCATTCCAACACATGCCAGCTGGGCAACCTTGGGCTAGTCACAGTTCTTCGGAGTTCTCTCAGCCCCACCTGCCTCACAGGGTGTTTGTTGTGGAGGTGGGGAAGGGCAAGGAGTTTGTCAGCCCCTTTGAGTCTCCTACAGGAGAGAAAGGGGGGATGTACATCCAACTCTTTTTCTTTCTTCTTCTGCCCAGCCAGTCCTTACAAAGGGTAGCCCTGCTGGTCTTTGGTAACCAGATTAAAAAAAAAAATCTTTTGTTGACTTTTCTCTCTCTTTTCCAGAAATTCCTCCTCTTTCTTATTTATCTCTTCCTTTCATGTCCCTCGCCCCACTTCTAATTTTTCTCCCCCCTCCCTTATTGGTCTTGTGGCGTAGGAGGTTACGAGCTCGTGTATCTAATCTGAAGGAACCGGGTTTGATTCCCCGCTCTGCCGCCTGAGCTGTGGAGGCTTATCTGGGGAATTCAGATTAGTCTGTACACTCCCACACACACCAGCTGGGTGACCTTGGGCTAGTCACAGTCCTTTGGAGCTCTCTCAGCCGCACCTACCTCACAGGGTGTTTGTTGTGAGGGGGGAAGGGCAAGGAGATTGTAAGCCCCTTTGAGTCTCCTACAGGAGAGAAAGGGGGGATATAAATCCAAACTAATCCTCTTCCTCTTCTTCCTCTTCCTCTTCCTCTTCTTCCACTTCCTCTTCTTCTTCCTCTTCCTCCTCCTCCTCTTCTTCTTCTTCTCCTCCTCCTCCTCCTCCTTCTTCTTCTTCTCCTTCTCCTTCTTCCTCTTCCTCTTCTTTTTTTCCCTTTTCCTCTTCCTCTTCCTCTTCTTCTTCCTCTTCTTCTTCCTCTTCCTCTTCCTCTCCTCCTCCTCCTCCTCCTCCTCCTCCTTCTTCTTCCTTCTCAATCATCCTGGGTTGGCAACTTAGAACATATCCAGTATTATGAACTGAAGAGGGGGGGGGGGGTTGATATTTCCCCATCATCTATCCCAATAGTAAAAGGAGGCCTCTCCCAGTGGAGTGTTCATCTGCTCTAGCAGTAATAAATGAGGAACAGAAGTTAGAGCTTAGATTCCTTTGCACGTGGCTCTCTCTCTCTCTGTGTGGTCAACCTGGCACCTTCCATGGTCAGGCTGAAGCTGATGGCCAATTTTGAGATTTGTAGTTTTATTTTCCGTTGAGTCGCACCTGCCGTAAACGGACAGACGGATGGATATACGTACCCTTTTATTATTGCAGATTCATCGTAACAGCCGGCCAGGTGACTTATTTTGTTAGGATATTTGATGTGGATGTTTGTTAGGATATTTGATGTCTATGGAATCAGACTCATAATGCTGCATCACAGGTGGGTAGTGAAAAGGGAAGAGATTTGTGCCCAAGGGGGAGGGAAGTGGGAACAGATAAGTCTACAGCATGGGTCTGCAACCATTGGCTCTCCAGATGTTCATGGACTACAAGTCCCATCAGCCCCTGCCAGCATGGCCATTCTGGAGAGCCGCAGGTTGCAGACCCATGGTCCACAGAATTCTCCCAGGTCAGGAGATGGGCTACAGAGCCCAGGGCAGGTGTAGACTGTTCTGCTTTTGTTTTGACTTCCCTGACTTCTCGTTCTCCGGCAGGTACCTTTGTGACTTCACGTACTACACTTCCTTGTATCAGAGCCACGGCCGGTCGGCCTTTGTCCACGTGCCTCCTCTGGGGAAACCGTACACCGCGGAGCAGCTGGGCCGGGCTCTCCAAGCGATCATCGAGGAGATGCTCAATGTCTTGGAACACTCGGAGAGCGACATTAACTGCCACAACGAGCATTGATCTTGGGCCAGAAGACCCCCCCTTTTCTTCCTCACTGTTGCACTTCCAAATCGTCCCGCCCTCCTTGCAGATTCCGGGGTGGGGGGGGAGGAGGGGGGGTTGAAAGCAGCACACCCGGAAACATCTACGGGGAGAATTGGAAACTCCGCCTGTCGGGCGTGGCCTGTGGCTCCGAGAGCCGCCCCGTGAACTTCCTGTCCGAGTCGTCCGAGTCTCGGCATCGCGGGGCGAACCGGCCAACTGACTTGGTTCCCTGCGGAGGATACCCAGTGAATCAAAGGAACAGGCATGTCCGGATGAGGGTCTGTCTCCCAGAAAAATCCAGGAATACCGGAGGTGGAAGACCGGGCCCTGATTGCTCACCAATCATGACTCCCTTTAACTTTGTGTGTGCTGGTTCTACGTAATTGCGTGGCCCTGAGCAGCAGGGGCCGGCGCCTCTGACTGCGGAGGCAAACGGAGCCCCTTCTCAAGAGCAGATTAAAAACCCCAGGAAGGCCATGGTAACTGAACGGAAGACTCTCGTGTTCTCGGTTAATGTTCGGTGATGGAACAAGTTCAGGGAGGAGAGCCCTTTCCGTCCCTCGATCCGTTTCTCATCTCATCGAGAGGCTCGAGTCGGGATTTTTTCGAAAAGAAAAAAATGCCCTCCGTTGGAACGCTGCCTTTCGTGTGCTCTGTAACCAAGTACCTCCATGTGCGGGGACGTCCCCCTTGTGGCCTCTTTCTGAGACTTGCGTTCACACCCTGGGGGGGTGCTGTACTTTATCCTCTCCCCGCCTCCCTCCTAGTGCCTCATGCCCCCGTGTACCTTAGAAAGTCATGTGGCGTTCATATCCGTGTAGACTTTTCTGCTCTGCTGGGAAGCTGAGGACGTGATGATGATTCGGTGTCCCCTCTTCTGCGGGCGACCACGCCTCCTGCGTGTGGTGGGCAGGAACTTCCCGGCACCCCTTCTGGGTGACTGTTGCCTGGAAGGGTGCCACTCATTCAGCTCTGTGGAAAGTACACTGCACTTTTTAGCCACATTTGTGGAGGGGGAGGGATATGCCCTGCCGGAAGTTGGGGCTGTGCAAACTTCACTCTAAACAGTAGGTAGCCGAAGCCGCTTTTGGTACAGTAGCTGGATGGAGCTACGGTTGAAACCGTAGGCGGTAGAGTCACGTGACTCGAAAGTCCCCGTTCAAAACGGGCAGCCTGCCAATCAGAAATGTCTTTGCTGAAAGAGACCAGTTAAAGGAAACCTCTCGGAGCGTGCGCTTTCTTTAAAAGAAATGTTTGTTGCTGTTCTGATCCTTTTCTTTTTATGATTCTGCTTTATTCTGCTTTTGTTAGTAACTCTCATCCAGCTGCTTTGTGTTTCACGTGCTTAACCTTTGAAAGGTCGGTCGCCTGGGTGGGTTTCTGGGCCCGTAGCTGACACTTTTTGAATTGGATTTTAGCTCCGGCCCCGACCCAAGACTCCCGCGGGCCTCCAGATCCCGAGCAGTTCTCAGGGGCGGGCTGCAAACCTCTTATTGTTTCATTTTTTTTGTAATTTATTATATTTAATTTTTTTTTGTCCACGTGTTGGTGACATCTGCACTTCTCTCTCTCTCTCCCTCTCCCGCTCTTTTTTTAATTTTCGGCAACATTTTGCAATATGTTTTGGATTCTGCCAGCAGCTCGGACCGTCGCATATCCTGTGACGCATCCCGAGGAGGGCTGCTTTAAAGAGAAGTTGTTTTGTGAATTCTGGTAACAGGTGCTTTCAAAACAGGGCTCTGAGATGTGGCCGGGGCAAATTTTATCCCTGCAAGTGAACGTCTTGACTAGAACCTCGAGTCCCAGTTTTTCACCAAGGGGAAGAATAGCAGGGCAGAAGCCTCTCAGTAAACCTAACTGCAGGCCCTCATCCCTGGGGGGTGACAGCACAGAGTAGAACACGACCCCTTTCTTGAAGCTGTGAAAAAATGCTGGGGTTATATCTTAGGAATGTTTCAGTAAGGGGCGGCCAGCCTATGGTGCTCCAGATGTTCATGGACTACAATTCCCATCAGCCCCTGCCAGCGCAACGAGGGGTTGGTGCGATGCGGAAGCCCAGGTGAGGTTCCCGAGGCAATCTCTCTGTCAGAGAGACGACCCACCCTGCCCCCCGCCCCCAGCAAACTTCAGCGTTAGCTCCCAGAGCTGACCCCAATGGAGCTTCTTTTGTGAAGAGGTGGCTACTCCCTGCGTGCCATGTGGCAAAACACACCTGAGCCTCCGGTGCTCCATGGTGTACAGAGCCAGGGCTCCTCAGCAAAGTGTGGCTCGTTTTTGGGGTGGCGCAGTCCACTGCCGACTTACCTGTGCCCTGACAGGGATGGTGAGGTAAAGACCGTCAGCCAGGCTGAAGCCCAGAAGTTCCACATCTCATTCCGGATTTGGAGCTGGGCCCCCCAGATTCGAACCCCCATTTCCTCTGCTACGCCAACTCACTGAGTGTCCTTGGGCTGTTTACCTCTTCTGGCCTGTCCTACCTCTCAGGGTTGTTGGGAGGATAAGAGAAGGCTGTTGCATATCACTTGGAGGTGGAAGCGGGGTACAGCTATCTAGGTCACTATTATATGCATCAGTTCAAGTAGTCATGTGACTACTCCCCAAAGGTGTATGGGGGGGAATGGCGCCTGGGGACAAAACCGCTGGGCGTCCCCGTGGGTTGCAGAGCCCCGCCCCTGCGTAGCCCCGCCCCATCATTGGGACGTAGGCGGGGCCAAGAGAGGCCCAAATCAGATGAGAAGACTGATTTTGTGCCCCCCCAGGTGACCAGATTAGTTGCGCCCGGGGAGATGGGTTACCCAATGTCCCCAGGCAGATACGCCTCGATGCCTCCAGCTAGTTATTGGATGTTAGTCAAACAAACACTGACTAAGAGTTATTGGATGTTAGTCAAAAAAAACAGACCTTATCACAAAGTAGTCCCTTGCGGGGTTGGGTCTGCTGATTGGCATTTCTCCTCCCATGCACTGGAAACAACCTCCAATTGCTTGTTCTGATGTGGGGGAGGGGGTGATCCCCCCCGCCCCCACCGGATTCTTTCTGTGCTCTGCCCCTTGGACTTGCCAGCAGACCTCCAGTTGAAATTATTTCCATAACGAACCTCTCTCTAGAGCAAAGTCCCCTCTTTGCTTTGGGAGTTAACAACAACTGATGCATGAAGGAACTGTTGGAGCTCTCCTTCCTGCTAACGCGTTTCAGGATTATTATTTTTTTTCCTTTTGCTTTGCTTGAACAGTTTTTTGCATCTTCTTGAGAACTTCTATTAAAGCCTCGTCGCGGCTGCTTTTTTCTTATTTTGCTAGCCAGAAAATATAATTTATTCTGTAATCTTCTGGTTCTTACAAACACCTTTGATTTAGGGGACAGCGGCTTCTCAAGCAGCTGATATCTTAAGTAGGAAGCACTTGTATATTTTTTAAGTTGCATTAAACTCATTTTATTCTGTTATAAATTTACAAAGTGGGGTTTTTTTGGTCTACTCCTCCTCTCTTCACCACCTCGCAATTTCTCACTGAGGCAGCACAGCCATGATCCAGAAATCCTGGTGTCGGGATTATGCTCTTCTCCTTCCTCGCTCCCGCCCAGAGGGGACTTCTGATACAGAGGCATAGCTAGGGAAAATGGAGCCCGGTGCAAAATCTGGGTTTTGCTGCCCCCCGCCCCCCATGTTCGTTTGTGGGTTTTTTGTATTTTTAGTGTTGTTTCAGTTTTTGGCCTGCAGGGGGTGCATTATTTAGGCTAGCAACATCAACATTTCAGGGTATCTTTAGGAGACTATCCTGATGATACCAGCCAGGTTTGGTGAAGTTTGGTTCCGGGGGTCCAAAGTTATGGACTCTCAAAGGTGTAGCCCCATCTCCTGTTAGCTCCCATTGGAAACAATGGGGGATGGGGGCACCCACTTTGGGAGTCCATAACTTTGGACCCCTTGAACCAAAAACTGAAGAACACTAAAAAATACAAAAAACAAACCTGAAAATTTTGCTGCCTTCTCCCCAGGTGCATGCCCGGTGCAACACGCACCCCCGGTCCCCTTGTAGCTACCCCTCGGTTCTGATACCCTGCAGCTTAGCAGAGAGAGTTTTGACATTTTCGGTTTCCGAGGGCAGAGGGGTGCCCACCACGCCCCCCCGGTCCCCTTGTAGCTATGCCTCTGTTCTGATACCCTGCAGCTTAGCAGAGAGAGTTTTGACATTTTTGGTTTCCCAGGGCAGAGGGGTGCCCACCACGCACCCCCTGGTCCCCTTGTAGCTACGCCTCGCTTCTGATACCCTGCAGCTTAGCAGAGAGAGTTTTGACATTTTCGGTTTCCCAGGGCAGAGGGGTGCCAGCTGTGGTGCTACCAAGCAGAGGCAAGCCCTTAACCTCAGTCACTGAAGAAGGTGTGGATCTTGAGGAGGCACCCCAAGGAGGACTCTGTACCTGTAAAAAGAAAAGAAACCCCAAACCTTTAAGGAGTGAGACGCTGCAAAAATCTACATTCTATCACTGGATGGAGGTTAGGGCTTCTGACTTTCCTTTTTTGAACTGAAGTGACTTTACAGGGGGGAAAAGATTTTGGCAAGGTGTGGTTTGGAAAAGAGGCATGCTTCGATAAACCTCTGGCCAGAAGCATAAGTGTCTTTTAAAAACCACCCAATATTTCTTTTGCTGGGCAGGTCTGGGGGTGAAGGGGAGCAGTTGGCTGGACCAAGACAACCTTTTGCTGGGAACCTCCTTGTGGCTATTCTGAAGACCTCCCCAAGAGCCACACCACAAGCAGGCAGGGAAAGAGGTCAGCTAGTTATTCTTATTCTTATTTATTGTATTTATAAACCGCCCTCCCCCGAAGGGCTGGGGGCGGTGAACAGACAATAGATAGAGCACAATAAAATCAATATCAAAATTTAAATAAACATTAAATGATGGCTCTATATTATTAAAACCAACCCTATTAAAATGCAGTGTTCTACATCAGATATATCGATGGCGTCCAACTACTAATCCCCTAAGAAAAGGAGGGGAGGAAGAGGGGCGGCAGGGTCCACAGATGTCATAGAAAAGGGGGGGGGGAACCATCAGCGGCCGGACTCCCCAAAGGCCCGGTGGAACAGCTCTGTCTTGCAGGCCCTTGCGGAAATCATTAAGATCCCGCAGGGCCCGCGTAGCTGGAGGTAGAGCGCTCCACCAGAGCCTTTACGGCTCTGGCCCGAGTGGAGGCCAGCCGCATCGTTGAGGGGCCAGGGATCACCAGTAAGTTGGCCTCTGCTGAACGCAGAGGCCGATTTGGGACATATGGGGCAAGACGGTCCTTGATAAACTTCTGCAATTTTATTTCTCTGCTGCTGGGACCACAAGGTAGCAGAAGTCGAGATTCAAAGTGACTTTATATTTTTATCGCCATGAATTGGCTACCTTTTGGGCTTTCTAGCTGGAGAATGAAATCGGTTTATGCCACCTTGGTGGCCACCGGGAAAGGTAAAACCAACAGGGAGATCGTTCGCCCACAAAATATCTGCGCTGATCAAAAAATTTTTTTTCTTGCCCTCTGCTTCTTGCCTTGTCCAGGATTTTGTACTTTGCAGCTTGTGTGATACTTTTGCTATGGAGAGCCAGCGTGGTGTAGCGGTCAGTGGGATTTGTCCCTAACAGGTCCTGCCAGACCAATCTCGTTTCCTTTTTTTTTTGATCGAGTGACAACCTTACTGGATTGAAGGAATGATGTGGTTTACCTGGATTTTGCGAAAGCTTTTGACAGGCTGTTTCCCATGACGTTCTGATGGATAAACTAGAGCAGGGGTCTGAAACCTGCGGCTGTCCAGGTGTTCATGGACTACAAATCCCATCAGCCCCTGCCAGCTGGGATACATTTTGTAAGGTTCTGTGACATGACATCTGAATGGAGGGAGATGTCTAGTGGGGTGTCTCTCGGGGCTCCTTTTAAATACTGGCTCTTCTCAATATTTTTATAAATTATCTGGATGAGGAGGGACTACTTGTTAAATTTGCAGATCATACCAAATGGGGAAGAGCAGCAAGCCCACCAGAAGATCTGAATGCGCTGGAAAAGCAGGTGGACGTGAACAAAATGCCGTTCGACAAAGAAAAGTGCCACATTCTACATCTGGGTAACAAAAATGAGGTGCACACATACTGGATAGGGGAGACACTTCTGGATAGCAGCATGTATAAACAAGACGTTGGGGATATGGGTGGACTGCAAGTTAAATATGAGCAGCCAGCGTGACGCAGCAACAAAGAAGGCAAATGTGATCTTGGGGCATATCCACAGAGGCAGAACATCCAGACTGCAAGATGTCATCGTTCCTCTGTACGCTACGCTGGTTAGGTCTCGCCTGGAGCGTTGTGTACAGTTCTGCAGACCTCGTTTCGAAAAGGATGTCAACAGAATGCAGCGGGTGCAGAGGAGGGTGACGACGGGTGATCACGGGCCTGGAGACTGGTGTAGCTGCCTAAAATTAGGCAGGTCGCATGGGAGTCATGTTGCTGGCCGCCCACCACCCCTGGCGACTGTGCCCCCACTCAAGCTCCACACGGACTTCCGGAGCAGGAGGCTGCAGTTCAACGCTGAGCTGATCATCGCGACTCACCCTGCCCTGAGCTCCATGAGCCAACAGGATAAAGCTGCAGCCGGTCAGTCCAATAACTCAGTCCGATGCTGGGCTCAGCGTGGCATCAAGTCCGTGCTGGCCAGCCCAGTGTTCAACTGTGCCCCTGCTCCCGAATTCCATGTGGGGGTTGCGAGGCAGAGGGGAACGGCAACCCCCCCCCCCCCCCAATGTGATCTGCTGAAATGGCGCACAGGGCTCCAGCCCTCTCGATCCCCCCCTCATGCTATTGCCTGCAAGGAAAGGCTGAGGGGAATGTTGGGTCTGGAGAAGGGGAGATTGAGGAGGGACACGGTTGCTTTCTTTAAGGATTTGAAAGGCTGTCATTCAAGAGGGGGGCAGGGAACGGTTCCTGTTTGCAGCAGAGGAGAGGGCGTGTAATCGTGGGTTTAAATTCTGGGTGGAGATCCCAGGACAGAACGTGGGCGTTCTGGGCAGGCAAACCTCAAGATTCTTTCCTGGAAAGACTGGAAGTTACCTAAGGCAGCCACGGACGAGCAGTCTGACAAATCCGTGGTTCTCCCGAGTGGCCTCACCTAACTAGCACTGCCTGAAATGCTTGGACTGCGTGCCAGCCGGGCACCCTTCCTGAAGCACCCACAGCCACAAGAGCGGCATCCCACAGAGAGCAGCAGTGGCATAGTGGTTAAGAGCAGGTGCGTTCTAATCTGGAGGAACCGGGTTTGATTCCCCACTTCTGCCACTTGAGCTGTGGAGGCTTATTTGGAAAATTCAGATTAACCTGTGCACTCCCTCACACGCCAGTTGGGTGACCTTGGGCTCATCCAGGGGTCTGCAACCTGTGGCTCCCCAGATGTCCATGGACTACAATTGGCCATGCTGGCAGGGGCTGATGGGAATTGTAGTCCTTGAACATCTGGAGAGCCGCAGGTTGCAAACCCTGGGCTAGTCCTTCTGAGCTCTGTGAGCCCCACCTACCTCACAGGGTGTTTGTTGTGAGGGGGAAGGGCAAGGAGATTGTCAGCCCCTTTGAGTCCCCTGCAGGAGAGAAAGGGGGGATATAAATCCAAACTCCTCCTCTTCTTTTCTTCTTCTTTTCTTTTCTTCTTCTTTTCTCTTCTTCTTTTCTCTTCTCTTCTTCTTCTTCTTTTCTTCTTCATCTTCTTCAGAGGATGATGCCAGCCACAGATGCAGGCGAAACGTCAGGAGAGAATGCTGCTAGAACACGGCCATACAGCCCGGAAACCACACAGCACCCAAGTTTGTAAGCTGCTTTGAGACTACTTATTGTTGGAAAAAGTGGGGTATAAATCCAAACTCTTCTCCTTTTCTCGTTCTGATGCCTCCCGCTGAACCACCCAGTCTGTCTCAGCAGCACAGGGCCAGAACATCTTCACATAATTTTGCAGTTTCTTCAAGGCTTGTAAAGCCATTACAGAAGATTTGTTGCTTCTCTGGGCATTGCATGTCTAAGGCCACCAGGGGGCTCTGCAGTACAGCTAATACCGGGCCCTTCGTACCTTTGGCAGATCTATTGGACGAGAAAGAATCTGTCGGCTTTGTGGATAGTGGGTAGGTTAGGAGCTTCCTTTGTTTAGAAAGGGCACAAAACCTCTGAAATAGTCAGCAGGTAAGGGTAGGATGTCTGGCCCCAGCATCACGTTTCCACTGGTAGCCAGACAGACACTTGTTCTGGAGAGCTCGCAAGCTGGGCTGGAATTTATACCCCACCTCTACGCAAGATCTCGAGGTGGTTGGCAACATGAAAGCACTTCCATGCATTTCCTGGCATAGGAGGTTAAGAGCTCGTGCATCTAATCTGGAGGAACCGGGTTTGATTCCCCGCTCTGCCGCCTGAGCTGTGGAGGCTTATCTGGGGGATTCAGATTAGCCTGTGCACTCCCACACACGCCAGCTGGGCGACCTTGAGCTAGTCACAGCTTCTCGGAGCTCTCTCAGCCCCACCTACCTCACAGGGTGTTTGTTGTGAGGGGGGAGGTCAAGGAGTTTGTAAGCCCCTTTGAAGAAGGAGGAGGAGGAGGGGGGTGGCCAACCTATGGTGCTCCAGATGTTTATGGACTACAGTTCCCATCAGCTGCAGCATGGCCAAGTCCCCAACATTGGCCAGTCCCCAGGGTAGGGCCCAGACTGCTGATGACCACAGCTGCACCATTAACTGTTGTGTGGCTGTGCAGGAAGAGGGGTAGGCATCCAGGAACAGGAGGAGTAGGAGGAGAGAGCGGGTGACACAAGGCTGAGGGGGAGGAAAGCCAGAAGGGGTCACCCCCCTCACCTTGGTGGGTGCCATTAACCCTTGCGAGCCAATGCAGGCATCTGGGAAGAGGCAGGAGCTGGTGACAAGGGGCCAAGGATGGAGGAAAGGCTGGAGGGGTTGGCTCCCTCGGTGGGCGCCTCTAAAGCATCAAAAGTTTTCCGGAGCCCGTTGTAATTGTTTGTACAATGGGCTTTACTGCTAGCGTAGCATATAAACAGCAAGGACGCCAAAAGACGTCCCCGTCTGAGACCTTTATAGGTTTTTCATGGGTCTGTTAAGTGTCCTTGTCAGCCGCATTTAACTCTAAGGGCGGCTTAATCACGAAGGGCTCGAATAAGAAGAAAATAGTCTTCCATCTACGGTGGAAGAATCGAGCTTTGCCCATAACGTGGGCCTTGAAATAAAAACAAAAGTTGCCCCGAAGGTCAATAAAAGCAGCGTACAGGGAGGTCTGTCCCTTGGAAATAAACTTTTCAATTAAATGTTCTATGGTCAGGCAATGTTCGAGGGTTGATCTGCCCTTTCTCTGCCCACTTACTGAACTGCAATCAGTGACGTAGGTATGGCTTTTTTATGGGGTGGGTTCGGGGGCGGGGCTCGGGCTGGGGCCACGCCCCCACCCGCCCCTGGGGGGGTGCACGCATGCACAGCAGAACTAAGGGAAGCCACCTGCACAGGAAAGGAAGTCTTGCCTCTTGGCTCTTGCGAAGCAGGTTTTGAGCCCAGGAGCTCTAGCGAGAGCCGAGACTTTCTTTCCCCGGCCGGCTGCCTGTGCAGGTGGCTTCCCTTAGTTCTGTTGCCCCCCCCTCCCCCACGCACTGGCCTCTCGTTTTTGCAGCGCCTCCGCCGTCACTCAGTTGCCTGGGCCCGGGGGGAGGCACAGCTGGGGCGGGAGGGGTGCGCAGCCAGGGCACAAGAGCACCTGCCCCCCCACCAGACATGCAATGAGGGGGGGTTAAGAGTTGGATTTATATCCCCCCTTTCTCTCCTGTAGGAGACTCAAAGGGGCTTACAATCTCCTCTCCCTTCCCTTATCACAACAAACACCCTGTGAGGTAGGTGGGGCTGAGAGAGCTCCGAAGAACTGTGACTAGCCCAAGGTCACCCAGCTGGCGTGTGTTGGAGTGCACAAGCTAATCTAGTTCCCCAGATAAGCCTCCCCAGCTCAAGCGGCAGAGCGGGGAATCAAACCCGGTTCCTCCAGATTAGAGTGCACCTGCTCTTAACCACTACACCATGCTGATGAAGTTGAAAAAGGATTGTTTTGAGTGCCTTTTGCATGTAACTCTCAGGACCAGCACTCAAACTATGCCAGCCTCTATTAGCTAAGTTAGCACACATGCTGACCTGGCACATTTTAAATGGCTTCTTTTATGGTGACTGTACAGGTGAATTTACCTTCACTGCTGGGACAAGATTTAGGATTAGATGTTGGTATGCAATTCTCTACTAGCTGTGGTCAAGAATTTCCAAATACTGACCATCTTCCCTTGCTTCTTGACGTTCTTCTACCATCAACAGTTCCATCTTTCATCTTTTTTTACTTTGGCCCTGGTCTGGTGGAACAGAGTCATCTCTCTGTGTGTTACTGTCTCCTATGTTACTCCTTCTTTTACCAGCTCCCATTACAGCAATTCACAATGTCTTTCCCTTCTTCCAGTTGATGCTTGTCTTAGCGTAAGGCAAGAGAGTCGAACGCCAAGAGAACATGAACATCAAGAGACCAAAAGACATTCCTTTGCTCCTGTTTTGCTCCTGTTTGACTTGGCAAGAAAGGGGCAGGCCAATTAAAATAGCAGCCATCGATTAATCACTCCAAGACCCGCAGCCTTTTAACTTTAATATGTAGATAAAGCTGCCTGGAGGAGAAAACAGCCCCCAAATAGCAGGAAAGCCTCTTGTAATTCAAAATAGTGCACTTTAAAACAAAAATAAAAGCCTGCACAAATACAGTGCCTGCACAACTCTGATCTATCTATGTTGTTTTAACTGGGGACCCCAGATTCTCCCTTTAAGATGGATTTAAAAGGAGAATCTGGGCTCCCTAGTTTAAACACCATTGAAAATGATGCTGTTTGGGGGTGGATTCCAGCATCATAGTGGCTGACCATTGGGGAAGGGGGCAAAACTGAGATTTTTCACTGGGCTCCATTTTCCCTAGCTACGCCTCTGCCTGGAGGGGAGGGCAGAAGGGACTGCCAGCCGCTGGCTGGGAGCCCAACCAGCAGGAGGGGGACCGGGCCGATGAGTCAGGGGAGTCTGCCATGCTTGGCCTCGGAGAGCTGCTTTTATAAGCACTGAGGCCGGGGGCGGGGCTTGGGGAGGCGTGGTCATGCCCCAGGGGCGGGTGGGGGTGTGGCCCCACCCATGACCCCTCCATAAAAAATCTAATATTAATAACGCAAGAACTGAAAAACAGCATATGATGTTAAGCTGTTTCGCTTTGTCCTTATTTCCCCTTCTCTCATAAGCGGATTCCACATGGGCCAAAAACAGCGGTGTGAAAACAGTGTAAAATGGTTTAAAATGGTGTAAAAGGGTTTACACCATTTTCACATAGCTGTTTTTGGCCCAAGCGGAATCCACTTTAGATTGACTTTTTTCTTATGTTTATATCATATATTAGATGAAGGTTATAAAAAAAATTATCTTTTCCAATTTCTTAACAATCTAACAACTTAGTTATTCTTTATTCACAAATTAAAGAAGAAGAAGAAGAAGAAGAAGAAGAGTTTGGATTTATATTCCCCCCTTCTCTCCTGTAAGAGACTCAAAGGGGCTTACAATCTCCTTGCCCTTCCCCCCTCACAACAAACACCCTATGAGGTGGGTGGGGCTGAGAGAGCTCCAAGAAGCTGTGACTAGCTCAAGGTCACCCAGCTGGCGTGTGTGGGAGTGTACAGGCTAATCTGAATTCCTCAGATAAGCCTCCACAACTCAAGCGGCAGAGCTGGGAATCAAACCCGGTTCCTCCAGATCAGAGTGCACCTGGTCTTAGCCACTGCTCTTAGCCACTGCGCCACTGCTGCTCCATTCTGATTTGTGCAAAGTGACTGGGAAGGGGGGGAGGCACACCTAGGCTGGTCGCAAGTGTGCTTGAGGCAGACAGTAGCGTTTGGGCTCCCATCACCCAGGGCGACCAGTTCTGGCGTCGCAAGCATTCCCTCTCTCTTCCAAAGGCCTGAATGCTCAGGAATTCGTCTTGGAAGTGGTGGGGTTGCAACACTGCTTCCGGCTGACACCTTTGGCGTTAACTTTTCCTGATACTTCTCGCCTCTGCTGGGAAATGACCTCATCCCACCCCCCCACCCCCCCACCCTGCTGGCCTCATGCTTCACTGATTCATCTTGGCTGGGGAAGAAGCAGTTCTTTGAAAAGAAAAGGGGAAAAGGCCAAGCACAGTTTGCCCAAACAGCGCACTACTGGATTGCAGACTATTTCCTGTTGCACATCATATTTGCATGCACGTTGTATAAATATTGGCGAGCCTGCTCTTCTTGAAGAAGAAGAAGAAGAAGTAGAAGAGGAGGAGGAGGAGGAGGAGTTTGGATTTATATCCCCCCTTTCTCTCCTGCAGGAGACTCAAAGGGGCTGACAATCTCCTTGCCCTTCCCCCCTCACAACAAACACCCCATGAGGTGGGTGGGGCTGAGAGAGCTCCGAGAAGCTGTGACTAGCCCAAGGTCACCCAGCTGGCGTGTGTGGGAGTGCACAGGCTAATCTGAATTCCCCAGAGAAGCCTCCACAGCTCAGGCGGCAGAGCTGGGAATCAAACCCGGTTCCTCCAGATTAGATACACGAGCTCTTAACCTCACTCTTTGCTCTGCACAGCAACGCCGTGATACGGCCGCCTTTGTACTTTGTAACCTATAGTATGTAAATTGTATTGTCGACGGCTTTCACTGGGGTGCTGTGGGGTTTCCGGGCTGCATGGCCGTGTTCTAGCAGCATTCTCTCCTGACGTTTCGTCTGCAACTGTGGCTGGTCCTCTGAAGATCCTCTGAAGATGCCAGCGACAGATGCAGGCGAAACGTCAGGAGAGAATGCTGCTAGAACATGGCCATGCAGCCCGGAAACCCCACAGCACCCAAGTATCTAAATTGTGCCCAAGCACCAGTTGGGCTGAGGCCCCTCCTGCAGACTTGAGAAGGAACGGTTGTCACTTGGTTGTTTCTGCTGGGCCTGGCAAGGTGAGGCAAAGGGGGAGGGGCGTGGGGGCAATTCCCCCCACGTGACCCTAATGGCACGTGCCCGGGGTGCAACGCCTCCCCGCTCCGTGGCAGCTACACGACTGGGGATCATTGAGGAAGTCCAGGGTTGCTCTGTAGAGACAAGATGCCATAGACTCCCTCTTGCCTTCAAACAATCAAGCAATTCATTTATACGGCACTAGGCCAGAATTTTTTAAAAAATATATCTGTATCAAATCAAATACCTTTAATGGCATATAAATAGAAAGAAAAAACATCACAACCTTCCAGTTAACACAGTTTACAACAGTGATGGCGAACCTTTTCGAGACCGAGTGCCCAAACTGCCACCCAAAACACACTTATTTATCACAAAGTGCCAACACGGCAATTGAACCTGAATACTGAGGTTTTCGTTTAGAAAAAATGGTTGGCTCCGAGGCGTGCGTTACTTGGGAGTAAGCTTGGTGTTAGTCGGTGGCTTTGCTTTGAAGCAACCATGCAACGCTTCCAATGGGTGAATCATGACCCTAGGAAGGTTTACTCAGAAGCAAGCCCCATTGCCAGCACCCGAGCTTACTCCCAGGTAAAGGATCATGCTTTAGTTCTTCGCATGAAAATCAGTGGGGTTTAACAGTGCTTAACAGGGTTATCTACACTGCTTCCCCAAAACTAGGTCTTAGGTTTAATGCTAATAATCGAGCCCAGCAACCCAGACCAGCCTAGCTGTGGCGGGGGGGGGGGGGACACACTGTTTGCGCGTGCCCACAGAGAGGGCTCTGAGTGCCACCTCTGGCACCCATGCCATAGGTTTGCCACCACTGGTTTAGAACGACTTAAAATTACACTGTTTAAAAATTTGGCCGGCATATCGTAGCAATGACTGTTTAGGAGAAATATAACCTTCCGTTTACCATTTGTCCCTTCCCTTCCACGCGAGAGGGGGGCTATATACTTCTCCCTATCTGGAACATAGAAAGGACAGTATAACAACATATGGGATACAGATTCCACACAGTCCAGGTCACACGGGCATTTCCTATCTTTATATGGGATCCCGAGACAGCGCCCTTGTTGGAGGGAGGAAGGTAGAACATTACACCTGGCATAAGTAAATGACCTACGCCACTGAGCCTCAATCAATAGATAAAGATATCTGGCAGCCATTAATCTATCAAAGGGGATTTCCAGAAACACAGGGGAACAGGATTTGTCGGCTGCCTCCAACATCTGTTGGAATTCTTTGTTGAAAAGTCTTTTCTTGATGACACTGAAGACCTCTTCCTCGGATAACATTGACAAATGGACATACTCTTCAGGAATACCATGTAACTGGAGTGCTTGTCATATAAGTGCACATGACACCCGATCAAATGCTTTTTCGAGGTCTAAAAATGTCATGTGCAGTGGTTTCTTCTTCTCTGTGTGTCCTTCCATTAATAGTCGTGCGGTGTGTTCAATGGTTCCTCAATGGTTCCTCTTCCTTCGACAAAACTGCATCGGTTGGATGTGATTGCTGCACGGTTCCTGAGCCTCTGATCCAGTACCCTTTCAAAGATTTTCATGGCGTGGCAAAGTAGCCTGATTGGTTGATAGTTGGAGCATTCACAGACGTCTCCTTTCTTTTTCCAAATGGGTATAGTCGTGCTTGTGGTCCAAGCTTCCGGAAGTTTGTTTTCTGCAGTAATGAAGTTGAAAAGTGATGCTAGGAACGAGGCACCATTTTCTTTAAGCCTCTTCTGGATCTCGACTGGGATGTCATCAGGGCCGGTTGCCTTTCTTGGTGGAAATATGTACCAAGGAACAATAAGTACAAAGCATTAAACCGTTAAAATGACAATATTAAGTTGGATAAAGAAGAGAAGAAGAAGAAGAAGAAGAAGAAGAAGAAGAAGAAGAAGAAGAAGAAGAAGAAGAAGAAGAAGAAGAAGAAGAAGAAGAAGAAGAAGAAGAAGAAGAAGAAGAGGAAGAAGAAGAGAGAGAAGGAGGGAGGAGGGAGGAGGAGGAGGGAGGAGGGAGGAGGGAGGAGGGAGGAGGGAGGAGGGAGGAGGGAGGAGGGAGGAGGAGGAGGAGGAGGAGGAGGAGGAGGAGGAGGAGGAGGAGGAGGAGGAGGAGGAGGAGGAGGAGGAGGAGGAGGAGGAGTTTGGATTTATATCCCCCCTTTCTCTCCTGCAGGAGACTCAAAGGAGCTGACAATCTCCTTGCCCTTCTCCCCTCACAACAAACACCCTGTGAGGTAGGTGGGGCTGAGAGAGCTCCGAGAAGCTGTGACTAGCCCAAGGTCACCCAGCTGGCGTGTGTGGGAGTGCCCAGGCTAATTTGAATTC